>NW_025058334.1:0-5860 GCF_019279795.1 Protopterus annectens | reverse complement strand
TATTAAAATGAAATAAGCCATATGTTCTTAAGACAGCAGGCAATTCAGCCCACACAACATCCTTAAATAAGCACTAAAAAGGCCCCTGACAGTATTGTACAAATGTAAAAGTATATCCTTTTGTAAAATGGAATGAAATGGAGCATATATTTTCAAGTAATACAATGATAAAAATATTTAGAAATGTACTGATAGCTAAGCTGCTGTCAAACAACGTGAGACAGAGTGCCTGTAGCTGAGTAGTGTTTCAAAGGCTGCAAATTGCTTGCCCATAGCTAAGCACCAGTTTAACAGGCTCAAACTGTGTGCAACTAGCTGTGTTTAGCTTAACATGCATGTTAATAACCAATTAAGGTATAACCCAGCGCACACCGTTTGTGCTAGCGCACAAGCTAACCACTGGGCAACGTTAAGCAAGCTGTATCAAAAGTGCCTTTACACAGACACACCCCTCAGCCTGTCTAGACAGTCATAAAAACTAAAAATCAGTGGTTATATTCGAACCCAGGATACCATGCACTAGAGTCAAGGTACTAAACCACTAAGCCATGACAGCATTCTTAGAAATGCAGAAATAGCATATATATAGGATGTAATCCAAAATGGAGCATGATAAAGCAGTTTCTGTGAAGTTGATACAATTCCAAAACGGCCAATCATAGAAATGTGCGGGAAAATCGGCATATATAAGTTCCATAGGCGGGAATACACAGCATAAACGATTGTAGAATAGACCTGCAGGCAGAATGAGTGGAATAGGGGAGGGACGTTGCTTTCGAGCACAGCGGTGGAGCGTTGAGGAGTCCAGATGCATGGTCTGGCTCCTAGTTCACCATCATGAGGCCCAACTCATGCAGGGCCAGGTCTCATGGGGAACATACAGGGCGGAGGCATGGGACCAGTTGGCTCATGATCTCACTAGTGCTACTGGGATTCCACGTACTGGTGAGCAGGTCCGTCACCACCATGCGGACCTGAAGCGAAGAAGACCAGTTGACCCAATGGATCCAGGAGGCCCGGATATGCCCACTACTGAGTAAGTTACATTTTACTTATGTATGTAAGGAATTCAACTAGCTGATACCATGGAGATATGTATTCCAATATTACTTGTTTTGTATTACAGCTGCAGGTGTCCGCTCTGAATCGCACATGACGCAGGCTGTGCGGCTGCACCACCATGCAGGTTATAACCCCACCTAGTACTTGTAAATAAATATTATAGTGTATGACAGAACACTGCAGTGTATTGATTAAAAGTAATAGAATGTGCAAGCAACAAGTGAAAGTCTGCAGGTATGGCTGCAACAAGTTCATCAGTATGCAAGTGAAACTGGAAATATAATTGATAGAAATAAATAGTTCTGTAATACAGATGTCCCACCATTAATTAAATGTAGTATAACCTGCAGTACAGCTTCAGAAGCTGAGTTAATCACATGTGAGATATATCCCCTGTTGAAATGCTGAATCATGACAGAAGTGAGGCTGCTGGAAAGTGTTTGAATCACCACAGGTCTAATATGTGAACAAAGCCTAGAAGTACCAACCTGAACTGTGAAATAGCAGGATGTGTGAGAGTGACAGAAAGGGTCATGTATCAATAAATAAAGTAGTAATAACTCCTGAATATATAAGCCTCAGTGTGGTTCTACAGAACTAAATGCATGTGGAATTAAAATTAACATCCCAAAATGATTTCAGTGTGTCTGAATCTTGAATGTTTAAGCCAAAATCTGTATATGGTGATCACAGTCAACAATTTTCAGATAGAATGAATGATTGTCTGACATACTAAACATCCATAGTTGTCCCCTGCCCTGTCATCAAAATGTAGCAGGATGATGTATCTGATCAAATTCAAAATAACTAGGATAGTGATGTATCTGTAACAGGTCTAGCATGACAGTCAATTAAAAATCATTTGAAAACTATCACCCACAAGTTAATTGTGTTTCTATTACAAATGTATATCAATGTATAATTTATGAATGTGTCAACATTTCTTTCTCCACCCACCCTATAATTGCAAATTAAAAAAACTCACTAAATATTGGTATGTGAACATTTCATTACCATGGACATTTGTCCTGTTGTTTCAAAAATATATGCATGTCTGTTTGCATGTGCCCTGTTCATACCTGCAAGCCTGATGGCCTGTTGCCATTAATCAACTCTGCATGTTGTTTGATTGTGTATTTCTGTTCAAATAATGCATGTGATATTGATATGCCTGTTGTTCAATGGTGTTGATATCTGGGTGTTTGTTTAATGGGAATACCAATGCATGTTTACAACTAATTTGAATGGAATAATATGCACTAACCAAACTAACATAACATACTCACAAACCTAGAACGCTTGGGAAGGCGGGTCCCAGTGGACCCACCTCTCCCACCTCATCTGGCGACTGCACCTGGCACTTCCCAGGCGGACTCCCTCCGGTGGCCCGGGCCACCGGTGGAAGCGCTGCAGGGGATGGGGCCTGTCCCCCCTCTGCAAGTGT
This sequence comes from Protopterus annectens, assembly GCF_019279795.1. Lineage (NCBI taxonomy): Eukaryota > Metazoa > Chordata > Ceratodontiformes > Protopteridae > Protopterus > Protopterus annectens. Next base: position 3,354 of record NW_025058334.1, on the reverse strand, counting down.
GGCTGGAGGAGCCTGTCCACTCACCCTCCAAGGTGTCCGGTCTGTGGTGCGAAGGGAGATTCAAGACTCAGTTCTTGGGCTCCTATGCCAGCTTGAGGCCCAGGTGGCACAGCTTATGGGCATGCCCGTTGTCCCGCCTGCACAGCCCCCAGCACAGCCCCGTCCTGGGCTGTGAAGGAATAGTGGCAACTGCCTATGGGTGGGGATATCAGTTCCACTGTTGCCATCTGTGGGCTCATGTGCCCTGGATATCCCAACCTCTGTCCCCGTCAATTGTGTAACCCCCCCCACATGTGTCATACACCCTGTATCGTCTTGTCTGTCTTGTCTGTTAACCTACCCAACCTACCTCCCAGCTAAAACTCCTTCACCTGACATACCACTCTCACCTAAAAAAAAAAAGGGCACTCTGTACCCACAAAAATTGCCCCATACATAGCTGTCCATGTTGACACATGTCCGCTGGACATTGAAACTGTTAATTACAATTGGCTGTACAACAGGTATTAATGTTGTCCTGACACCTCTCTCGGGGTGGAAAGTTTCAAATGTCACACCAAATTACATACAAATGCACAGCTGTTGGTGAGAAAGACATGGGCAGCTATGGGCCTCACCTACATCCCTCCTGCAAATCCCAAGCTTGTTTCCCTACTGTCTTACCCTCTTTGTGACCCCTTTTTCACCACTTTCCTGTCACCCCTTTTCTTTCAAAGAAAATAAGGGGGGCACTTGTTTTGTGAGCAACGCCATTTGATGCATGAGCTCCTGAGCGCAGACCTGGTTTTAAGTGCTTAAAAGTGCCTTTGGCACTTTTGATTGACAGGTCCTGTACTCATTTTGAAAGAAAAAGAAATTCCCACTGTTAGTCTCCAACCCAGGATCTTGGTAACACTAGTCTGTATGACCTACCACTAAGCCATAACCTCTCATACAAGAGCATGGTGCTAAAATAAATATAACATGTAATAGTAGGAATCAATATAAAGGCAATATAGGATGTGTACTACCCAAAGCATGTCAGGCAGATTTTTAATGCCCGAATTACTGGATTCCCATACTAGTTTAGTGTTAACAGAAACAGCCCTGCTAATTGTTACCTTGTACATAATAATGTAAGCTAATGTACATATATGAAATTATGTATATGTACACACACACACAAAATATATATATATATATATATATATATATATATATAGATATATATATATATATATATATATTAATACATATGAAATATAGTGGTAGGTGTCAGTATTCATACACACTCACTACAGGAAACAGTGAAGATAAATGCAGCAACCAGAATCTACAACACAGCCTGACTCCTGTGAGACTTACTAACCCTTTTAACTGCTTAAAGGTGCCTTCAGCAGTTTGATTGACAGGCCCTGTACTCAATTTGAAAGCAAAATAAAAGCATACTATTAGGCCCTACCACAAGACCATTGTAACACTAGTCTGTATGACCTACCACTAAGCCATGACTCTCATACAGGAATATAGTGCTAAAATAAGTATAACATGTAATAGTAGGAATGAAGATAAAGGCAATATAGGATGTGTACTACCCAAAGCATGTCAGGTAGACTTTTACTGTCTTAATTACTGGATTCCCATACTAGTTTAGTGTTAACAGAAACAGCCCCGCTAATTGTTAGCTTGTACTTAATAATGTAAGCTAATGTACATATAGGGTATGTATATGTACACACACACACACACACACCCCCCTATATATATATATATATATATATATATATATATATATATATACATATATATATATATATAATATATAAATATAGTTCTAGGTGTCTGTTTGCATACACAGTCACTACGGGGAACAGGTGAGAGAAATGCAGCAACCTGACTTTACAACACAGCATGAATCATGAGAGACTTACTAACCTTCACACTCACAGAACACTGTCAGCATACCAGCATGGTCCACCCCCACAATCGAAACAAGCCTATCTCACATACCCTTTTATAGCACTGTCCTGAAATCACAGTGAGACATGCAATCAGTACACAACTGGCTGCATGCAATTAGCAAATGCTGCCTTACAATTGGTGCAGAGGCCATCACATGGACCTATGCAGATACCTACAAAAGCATCCAGTACTAACACTCCACACATGCAATATAGTCATTGCACCAAACTGACAGAGAAAGAGAGAGAGAGAGAGAAAAAGAAAGAAAGAAAGAAAGCAATAAAGGCAGTGATAAAAAAAACTGCATCATCACAGCAACAAAACCAGCAGCAGCAGCAATTAGCACCAGTGACACAGCAACAGCTGACCCCAAACACAGGTAATGCAAAGTTGCAGGTTAATACTGTGTTTACTGTGAAACCTCCAAATGTATCATAGTTCACTATCTATAGGTATGTCCATGAGATAGGTTGTGTGTACATAGTCCTGATATCTATACATATGTAATATTGCTGTACATGTCTTCCATACTTAAAACTTCCATAGCTTAGAACACAAGGCCAGTTATGCATATGATGCAGTAGTTCCCAGGGTCAGTAGAGGTTCCTCCTCATTGGTGTGGGGCCACTGTGTATGTATGGCACTGTTCAGGTACATATCCTGTAGTATGGCCAGGATTTAATATCAGTCTGTAATGTGGTGCTATGTCCTCTAGGGGAATCACACATCCAGGGATACCATTTTGTAACAGTGATGCTGTGTGTTCTGCAATGTTGAGGGTGGCCCTCACCTGGACATGTGAGATGATAGGGAGGTTACATTCATCTGTGAGAACTAATTCCACTTGTGTAGGAGAATGTGGGGGGGGTACCTGTACCTAAACTGTCTGCAACAATGTTGCCAATATCTGTGCATTTGGTGAATGTGAAGCATCTTACCACTGCTGACCACAGATGCCTTGCCTTCATGTGAATCTGCTCTGTGCTGCAGTAGCCTCCTGCTATTGTTATACAATGTGCCTGTATCTGTAGTCCACTGGACAGGACAAATAAGTGGTGTGCATACGGTCTGGGTTAGATATGTGTGTGCACATTACATGCACTATGTGGGATGTCTGTGATAAGCTTTTGCAAAGGGGGCCCGCAGTGTGTGTTGTGGCTTCCACTGGCCCAGTGGGCTGCATGGATGGCATCACACCTAACTAGTGAATAACTGTGTAATTACATACATAATAGCAAGGTAGTGTACTGTGCTTGTGGTGTTGTTGGGATATGTATATCCAGGCTGAGTGTGTGTCCACATCACAGTGTTGGATGACAACACACATAGTATGTTGGGATGAACACCCAGAGTGTTTCAGAAGTGTTGCCTGTGCAGAAATATCTGGCCATTACCTGCATCCCCCCCCCAAAA
>NW_025058333.1:0-6795 GCF_019279795.1 Protopterus annectens | reverse complement strand
TTTTCTCTGACTGTTTTGCACCAAGGTCCCCTGGGTTAAAGATGTGGCAGTGAAATGTATGGTGGTAACACAGCATTTTATTCTACAACTCTTCCAACATTATATTGCTAATGTTTAAATCTGTCCCTGGCTGTCTCCCCCAATAAATTTAGGCTTTTCCAGATTTCTTGTGCTGCAAAGTTCAGGAGATACAACTGCGTCGAAAGTAGATTTTGGCTAAGGAGCTGAGAGCTGCAGGTGAACAAACTTTAGTGCTGCTTTATTCTGAGTCTGCTTACTAAATAGCACAACAGGTAGTGTACTGGTTTTGATGCAGAAGGCTGTGTCTCTAATTCCCACAGTAGATAGATGCATTTCTGGATAATTGTACTGTGTTGTAAAAGTGGTGGATGCTGCAATCTTTTGGCAAAGATACCGAGTAGTAACTATGAACCTGTTATAAGTTTGCTACACATTCCTATTATGACATTACTAGCTTATTGTTTTTTAATGCATGCAACATAGGCACTATTCCTCATAAGCAGCAGGCACTTTATTTGTAGATGAATAAACAGTGACATATAAAGAAATGAAAGAAGCAACAACCTCTTTCATTGTTAGCAGATTTTAATGTGGAATTATTTAGATGACTTTTACTACTCAGAGATTGTGCATATTTACTGATACTGGTGGAGTGTAGACGCATTGAGTAGACTCTTTATGATGGAAATGTTGCGAATTGGGTAGTTTGTCATTGGCATGCATTTTGTTTCATTGTTTACTGGAAAAATGTTCAAAAACAATAAATTTAAAATGCCGGGCTCAACAACTGTACCTGTATTGCACATGAATATAATTAGTAGAATCAGGAAGGTGTATCGTGAGCACATGTATACTTCATGCAAGGCCTATGATTTGAAAAACACCCCAAAGTTAATCTTTATCTGCCACTGGCAAAATGTATTTTCTTTGAATGTGGGTTTCAATGCTGTTTCACAAAAGCCTGAGGCAGTGAAGTTTTTAATGCTAAGCCTGTTTTCATTGTAAGACTGCTACTATTTAGCAGAGAGGTCTTAGTGTTTGTGCTGAAAATGCAAAATAAAACTTTCAAATGAAATCCAGATCATCATAGAAGTAAAGCAGTATGCACATTGGTGTTTATGGTAAATGGAGTGAAATAGCCGGGCACGGATCATTGGAATGGCTGCAGGGGAGGGGCCCATTCACCATAATTCTTTGTGAGGGGAAGGGCGGCAACCCAGACAGCCCCAGTGGAACTATGCCTCCCAAATCCAGATTTTCACAGAATGAATAGATTTTGCTTCTTGTTTTAGGTTTGTTCCTCATATTTGTGGTTTCTTGAAAATCATTTAGGAATCGCTCACTAATGACACTGAGTTTCAGACTTCATAACCTTTCAGAAAATGCATGCTGAAGCAAGACCTGTCTCTATCAACTGTCTCAATTTATACAAGAGCAATTTTAGTAATTGTTTATGTTCCCAATATATTTGGCCTTGTCCAGATTTATTGCATTACCAGGTTGAGAGGTGCATACAAATAAATTGTTTCTTTATAGAATTAGGCATATGGCCCGAACCTCTCAACTGTCCCCAAATTTGGCTCAAAATGTTGCTCTTCCCCTAATTATCCCCTCCATAAGAAATAGCAATTTTGGAAGAAAACATGGAGAGAGTTTACAATTTAGAAATAACTGTAATAATCCAATAGAGTTATAGATTACTTTTATTTCAGAAATGCATGTAGATGCTTTTATTTTGTCAGCTGCTCAAGTTAAGCAGTACTATTATTAAAAATGTCAGCCTTCTTTGACAGGTTCCCAGCTGTATTTTGTGTGGCTATTTTATATTTTTTGCATCACATTTTTGAGTCCATTTTTCCATAAAATTGTGGAGTTTTTTGGCAAATTAGTGACAAATCATTAAAGACTGAAGTTAGAAAAATAAATAATGAACATTTGAGTTTCAGATTTCATACCATTCAGAAAAAATTCATACTAATGCAAGACCTTTTTAATTCTATTATCTTTCTAAGTTTATAAGAGCAATATTTAAAAAAATAATGTCCTTATTTTTTGGGCCTTTGTCCCCACTTCTTTGTATGTCGTTGTCCAGATTTCTTGCTCTGAGGCTGGAGAGGCATGACAAATGTGTCCGGCTATCACAGTCAGCCAGAAAGCATTTCAGAATTGTGACATACTTGTTGCACTCACATTCCCACATGCTGAAGTGACTCTGGATGTGTCGAAGCAAGGCAAGGAGTAGTTATGCAGTGTAAATGTGCAGAGTACTCCCCCATCCAAGGTAGACACAAGTTACTAAGAGTGGCTTTTCATCTGTCCTTGATTTTGCAGAATGGTCTGGTTTCTGTCATATTTTTGTACTGTTGATTTATGTATTATTACTCAAAGTGCCTGTTGCTCTGTGTTTAAGTAGCAATACTTTAATGACCATCAAGGTAAGCTTGGCTGAGATAAGTAAGATGCAAGTAAGCTTTAATAAGCATACTGTTAAAGAATTGCCAACATTGAAAGCCTTTCTGTTGTTGCCATGTAGAGAATACTTAACTAGATAATGTATAAGCCTTGGGTATTGAAATGCATATAACAGTATTTGTAATAAAGGACAGGATTACATTATTTTAAGAAGCTCACTACACTTGGAGGCTTCCAGTCATCTCTGCAGGCTTTACCCGTAAACTAAACAGGAGAATGCCAATCGTGTGGTCCATAACCTGTACAGTAATCCTTTTAAGCAATGTATCTTGAGCTTATTTCTTGTTTGCTTTTCATTTTTTACTTTGATCATGATAGTGGGGGCATCAGAGATTTCTACTTTCAGAATGTTACTTGGTACTTTAATAAAGCTGAATATAAATTATAATTAGAACTGCAGTGCAAGAAGTGGTTTTAATTGAGTGCTGCTTGTTTTTCTTATACTTCATTTTGACTGGCATTCCATTAAAGTATTTAAAAAGTAATTTATTTTTTCATGCCTCACAACCTTTTTGTTTCCATCTAGATATTAAGTAACCTGTCATGCAGCCAATGCACTGAAATATTTTTATTCTTCTACACTTCATTTTGTCTTGATTGGACTCTCATAATGACGGTTTGGCACCCATGGCAGTGTATTTAGTTAGTTTTTGTGGTTTTGAGCATAGCTTCTCCTCTTTCTGGTTGGCCACACCCCTTCCCATTGACCCCATCCATTCAGCTGTCTCCTGCAGCCCCCCTTTGATTTGAAGTCACCAGCCGCCACTGATTCTGTATGCAGACTACTACCACTGGCAGGATTCAAACCGTGGCTGTGTGTGCTAAATAAACAACAGTTCACATCTCAGTTACATGTGCTATTCGGTTTTTGTTGGTTGCATTTTCCCTGTTTACTGTCTATGTGTCTTTCAGTTGTACTACATGGCCTCTAGGGATTACACCTGTCATATACAGGCATTCCTACAAATTCAATTTATGGTGCATGGTGTGGGTAACAGTGCTTAATACAACTGTACTATTACATGACTGCAAATCTACATTACCATATGATACCAGAATATACACACGCAGTCCAGCAGTTAGACCTGTTTTGTCAGGATATTATACTTTTATTGATATACAAATAATATGAGACTCTTCCTGCCATATTCTCTAGTGTATGCAGTACTTGCCTTGAACAATACAGATTTTATACTAGCAATTAATTTACTGCTACTTTTATTTTTATTTCCTATGGCAGTAAAAGCATGAGTATTACTGACCTGCCTCACGCTGCAACCTTGCCAGGTGGCTGATGTGGGCCTCCTGGTTCATGGCCTGCTCCATTGCAGCTGTGCTGGACAGAAGAGGAATATTTAGCCATACCTATCCATGATATATCTGAGCTGGCAGTGTGCACACATACACAGGTGATACTTACAAAACGTCTGGCACATCCTGATGCTCCTGGCCTCTTGGGACCTCCTCCGAAGTCCCCTCTACTGCTTCAGGTCGGCATAGTGGTACCTGACTTGGTCACCAGTTTGGAGTATGCCAGTAGCACTAGTGAGGTCATGGGCGAGATAGTCCCAGGCTTCTGCCTTATATTGGGAGCACTGGTACTGGCCCTGCAGCAGTCTCTGTGCATGGTCTTTAACTAGGAGTCCTGCCATGACTTTGGACTCCTGGATGCACCAGCCCTGCATCCAGAAGTGCACTCCTTCTCCCCTTACTGCCATAGTGCCTGCAAGGGGAAGATACAACCAGTTATGAGATGTATTCCCGCCTCTTGGGTTTACGTACGGCTGATTTCGCCGACTTTTCTGTGATTGGTTGGTTTTGAAAAGGGTAAGCTTTGGGATAACCTGCTTACCTAAGGTTGGCATTGTTTAAAGGGGTATACCACTGGGCACAATGAGTTAGCTGGTCTACGCATTGCTCCTCTAAACTGGCCTGTGCAATGCAGGTGTTGCCTACAGTAGACATTCATTGTACTTTAGGCATGCTATTCATTACATATGTATACCTAGTATCCCTGACTGATGTGTATGTACACTCTGTGGGGTCCTTATGTTTTACTGGGGACTTACGTCTGTACTCCAGTTCATATATTTATGTTATGTAGTGTGTTATGGCACATATGACTGTATACTGATGCCTTTCACAGGTTCAGTTTGGTTATACTATGGTGAGGACTTGTTTGCTACTACCTCATTTGTCTGTACTTCTGTGATGGCTTGGTGAATGCTACTGGACTATGGGTGTATATGGTCCTGGGTTCAGGGCATGGCTGTTGATGGGCATGTAAGCGCCATTGGATACAGAGTGGTCGTGCTTTTGAGCCTTGATTGTATGCGGGTTTGTGCAATGGTGCACTGCTAACCTGCATTATCTGCCACAGAGTTGAAGCGAGGTGCTTGTGAGGTGTGGGCGTGCTTTACTGCCATGCAGAGCAGGATTACTTTAAACTGCTGGTGCTTAAATATGCTACTGCTTGTTGATTGGCAGATCTGTACTGGTGCTTGTATTTCATTTATGAGCCACTGACACATAAAGTGTGCATTTACTGCAGTGCTCAGTTCATGAAATATATGTTGTTGAGTGGGTTATGCAACAAAATATTGGTCATAGCGTGCTTTATATATAAAATTGGATGTGCTGTTGGGAATCGGGCTAGGGAATGCCTGCTGTAAGACAAATGCTCTTCCCACTACACTGTGCTCTGTTGTTCATTTGCATATATCTTCCTTGTTACCCTCTTCCCAGCCTTTTTAAGCAATTTTAAGCATAAGCTAGAGTGATGGGCACACCCTTTATGGTTGGCTGTGTCCAGGATGTTTGAAAAAAAAGTTTCTTCATTTATTTCTATAGTCTGTTACTGGCCCATACACAAGGGGACTGTTGGTGGGAAATGCAGTCACCTGTGGCCAGTCTCATTGCATTCCCCTTTCTGCTATTCTACATTAGAGGCATGTTTATTCCTACAAAGTGTCCTAAGAAGCTCTGCTCCTCGAACATCCTGCACTCTTCATGGTCCATGTTGGCCTAGGGCTTTCCGGGGCAGCATGCATCATTAATATGCATGGTGCGCTGCCGTCCTGCTCCTACATGGTCACTTACGTGCAGGACTAAGCTAGTCCTGCACGGAAGATTAGTAAATCCGGGAGATTGTTTATTACAGAAAAAAAGCTTAAAAAATACAGATTCTTCTCATACAAAAGAATTACTTGTATCAACAAGTTCAAAGCCAGTACCTTCAAAACAGACACATACTGCAGCACTGTAGTCTTTCTTAGTAGTTCTCTCTGCCTCTTTCTTAGTCTGTCACAGTAGTTTGTAAATCATTTAAATTCCTGCTTTCTCCTAGAGTTTTATTCCAGTTTACCAGAACTGCTGCTCTAGACATCAAATCCTCTTTCACAAAGGGAAATCAAACTGTGAATGAGCTTTCCTTAGCTCTCATTTTGTAGACTTTTAATTGATTTATTCACTAGACCTGGTCTGACTAACACAGCTAAGGTAAAGAAATATTCTAACTCAAAACAACAGTGTTCTGCATTCACTATAAAAGTTATATGTGCTGTTCATCAGTGTTACATGCTAGTTGGTTGCCTTTGCGGTTCATGGGATGGTTTATCAAGGCATGAATGTCATATGCTTCATTTGTTAAGGATCTTGACTGGTTCACTATCAATGATTTGGAATAATTACCTTTTCAGTGTAGTTGTATAATAGGGATTGAGTATATATATATATATATATATATATATATATATATATATATATATATATATATGTATATATATATCTATATATATATATATATATATGTATATGTATATATGTGTGTGTGTGTGTTATTGATGTGAAATAGCAGTTCTTGAGCACAGACTGAGTCCTGGTGCTTGAGTAGGCAGTTCGTGGCCAGGTCTGTAAGAAATGTTTGATCCAGAGACAAGAGCTCTAAAGATCCAGTGTGGTGTTTGAACAAAACTGAAACTTCATCGGATATAAGATGGTTTTGCTATCAGAGATGGCTTCAAATCAAACTTTATCTTGTCATGTGGGCTCAAGATCAGATTTAAAGTGTCTCACCCATGGCTTGTGTTCCTGTGTGAGACTGTTGATTCAGGTTCCTTGTCAGATAAATGTGTCATGTTCATTTGGAATGGCAATTAATGCTATAAAATGTTGAATGTTGATTCAAATGGCTGCCATACATTACATTCCTAGCATTACGTATTATTAAAAGCATCACAATTATAAAACTATAACCGCATTTTTTATAGCTTCATTTAATCTTATCCAATATGTTTAAATGTA
>NW_025058332.1:0-6855 GCF_019279795.1 Protopterus annectens | reverse complement strand
ATTTTTTGGTTTTAAAAAGGAAAAAAAAAATCTTTGAAAATTTTTAACTTCTGAGGGTTGTTCTGCATTCCTGTTTTCTCTATATCTGAATCATTTTGTTCTTGTTGGGTAAGCAGTAACAAGGATTTTGTCCAGTTCAAGTTCTTAACCGGTTTGCAGTGTGTCAAATGAATCCAGGATGCTCGCTCTCACGATCTTGACTGAAGTGGGTGTCAACAGTAGCACTTGGTATGGCCTTCCCACTTCAGTGTCGTCAATTCTTTTTCTTGATGATTTTCACCCCCAGACCCACGTGTCTGAGACTACTGCTTTCCGATGGTCTGGCTTGTTTTTATCTGAAACAGAATTTAACTGCAAAGTTAGTTTATTACTTAAAAGTCATCTCATATATTCTGCAAGTGAACCATCAGCCTCCTGGTCTGCAGGCATGTAGAGGCTTCCACTGAGAGTATATCATATGCCCCCAAATAGTATTTCAAAAGGTTAACCCTTTTGCATTTGGAACAGTTCTCATGCTCAACAGTACAGAGGCAGGCAGTGCACCCAGTTCTTTTATATTTCACTCATTAATTTCCTAAGCTTATTTTCTTCACCAATTCCATTATGCCTCTCTACTAATCCTGCAGATTGTAGGGTGGTATGCACAATAGTTCTTCAAGAAATTCGAAATGCTCGACTCAACTGTTGTATAGCTTGATTTACAAAGTGTGTGCCATTGTCACTATAAATCTTTTCAGTATGCCAAATCTAGGAATAATTTCTTTAAAGAGTAACTTTACGCAGCGGTAGCTGCATCTGGATTTTTAGTTGGAAAAGCTTCCACCATTTAAACTTATATCTAAAATGACAAGACAATACTTCTTATTTTTAGCATTTGTTTTAGTTCTATGAAATCCATACAAATAGTATGCTTACGAGGTATGGTGGTGTAGGGAAACTCCCTTGCTTGAGGCTGCTTCAATGCCCCTTACAGTTGCATGATCTTTATTAAAAACATGACATGCCGCACAAAAATTTTTAGTGTAGTTTATAAACCCATATGTTGTAAACACTCGATTCACTAACTGTACCATCCCCCCTGTTGAGACATGGCTCAACAAAGCTGCATATCTAAACAAGTTAGATGGCAATATCGGTTTTCCTTCTTTGGAGATGTACAGCCCTTTCTCAAGAATTGCTCCTCACGTTTTATCCATCTCTGTTTTCTACATTTTGTAGTAAGTGTCTGCATTGTTTTCAACATTTCTAAATCTAAAATCTCAGAGGGTTGTAATTCCTCACTCAAAAGAAATACTTCTGAAACTGAAGCTGCCTGTTTTGCAGCTGTGTCAGTTCTTGCATTACTTTTTGAAATCCTATCCTGTTGCTTGGTATGAGCTACGCATTTACAAATAGCTACTTTCTGAGGTAACTGAATAGATTCTAACAAATCCAAAATAAACTGTGCATGATTAATCGGGTTTTCCAGTAGATGTTATAATATCTCTATTCTTCCACTGTTACACAAAACCATGTAGAGTAGAAAAAGCATACTGGCTATCAGTAAAAATAGTCACACATTTACCCATTGCTAAGGTACATACCCTTGTCCAGGGCAATCAATTCTGCTGGCGTGTGCAGATAAATTTGTGTGGTAAGGATTTCACTTCTAGAATTTCAGTATCAGAAACTACTGCATATCCTACTAGATTCTGCCCTGTGGGACCCCTTTTACATGAGCCATCCATGTAATATGTCATCTCGGCATCATCCAAGGGAACATCCATGAGATCTTTTCTAGGTAGTGTCTTTTGCTCAATCTTCTGCAGGCAGCTGTGTGGTGTGCCATCTGCAGGGGTTGGGAGCAAGGTAGATGGATTCAAAGTTGTACACCGTTCAATTGCCATGTGAGGTTGGCTCAACAGTATAGTCATACAGTATTGAAAAAATTGCTTGAAACCACCACGATATAATCCAAGTAGCATTTATTGTAGAAAAAGGAACAGGAACAAGCGCTTTCACACAAACGAATTGTGCTTCATCAGGTTACAATCATATAGAGGTTTCTATCGTCTTTTATAGAAACCCTTTTTTCACAATTAGTCAATTAGTCAAATTAATTACAATCAGAAAAAGAAAATCAAAGCTCATTAGCATTAAAGTACATATAAAAACAACATTCAGCTACCTAGTATCTTATTAAAACCAGCCCAGTGAAGCTGTTATATACATTCAGTTTAAAACATATCTTGGGAGCTTTTCAATACAATAAATATAATATTAAATGTTAAAGTGCAAGAAAATTACTTGAGTTTCGGCATTACACCCTAGTAAATTTATTCAGGATGCAATGCCCATATTTGGAAAGAAGAAGTAGCTCAGAGTGCAGCTTACATTAAATTATACAATCTAATTCCTTTCTAAAAGCACTATCTCCATTGTATGTTGCTGTACTTCAACACAAGCATCCGCTTCCAAATTGGTTCACATATTTCATTAGCATTTGCCTAATCTTACTGCTATACAGAAAGAAACATTAAAAGTTAAAGTGCAAGAAAATTACTTCAGTTTCGGCATTACACCCTAGTAAATCTATTCAGGATGCAATGCCCATATTTGGAAAAAGGAAGTAGCTCAGAGTGCAGCTTATATTAAATTAAACAATCTGATTCCTTTCTAAAGGCACTATCTCCATTATACGTTGCTGTACTTCAACACAAACATCCACTTCCAAATTGGTTCACTTATTTCATTGGCATTTGCATAATCTTACTGCTGTACGGGAAGAAACAAATTCATCCCAATATGCCAAATAAAAACTTTCCGCGAACGGCTTTCTACAATAAAGCAAATTTGCAGTCAAAGATATTTGGTGTGTATGTCATAGTTTTCTGAAACAGGAAAACATTATATTATTTACAACAACAATGACCTAGGTAAGACATTTTGCTAATACATCAAATACTACAATCAAATGTGTGCTATGACAAAAAAGAAAATGATAAAATCACCTAGATGACAAAATCTCTGCCTCTGCCCGCAGCCTAATGATGAAAATAACCTGTACCCAAGGAGTACATATATCTTAGGCAAACACAAAGGAACTTTATATAGTCTCAGTCATTAATCAAATGCTGGAGCCATGGACTAGAGTATAAGCTAAAATATACAAGAGCCACGTAGGGTAGAAATTATGCTGAAAACCGATATAAATATTATAGAAACTAAACTCTAGAGTGACATTAATTCCAGACTTAATATAAGTTGTTGCAACAAATTCAAACCATCTTACGATAGTTCACGGAAGTCTATAGAGTCCAATAAAGGTAATCAGTCACTAGATATTGAAAATATAATACATATATAACGACATTTAAATATAAGCATGGCGCAAATATACTATAACATTTAAATAGCTAGATACACTTAGTGTATTAACTAACTACAACTATTCATAAACGTAAATATTAACGAATACAACATTAAAGGGAATATCTAGAATATGTACTAGATGTTCGTAAAAATAAGACTAAATACAAACAATATGTTTGGCAGAGAGTATTAGAAATTATAAATAGCCCAGTGTCCATGTTCAGATAGCAAAAACAGTACCATAGATATAAAAAACTTTATATTTATCAAAGTCCTATATAACGGGGAATAGACAACCTAAATGTCTGAAATGACAATAGGTAGCACATAAACATACTTAATAATAACAAATGTGCTTGCGTATTTCAATATTTTGATAATAATATTTCATTACATACTAATATAAACAAAGACCCACACATTAAAGTAAGAATTAGATATATAATAATGAGAGTCGATGTTTAAAATATCTTCTATAATATCTTATATGTTCTACAGGGCAAAAATAGACAATAATTCTAAAATTGATTTGTGAAATCAATAATCATACAAAGTAGAATAAAATAAAATAATAATAAAATTATATGATGTGTTAAAATAATATAATATAATAAAATAAACTAGAATTTGTCAAATTGACTGGGACCTTTTTAATCAACTAGGACCCGTCAGGGCTGGTCATCCATGAGATCTTTTCTAGGTAGTGTCTTTTGCTCAATCTTCTGCAGGCAGCTGTGTGGTGTGCCATCTGCAGGGGTTGGGAGCAAGGTAGACGGATTCAAAGTTGACCCACACCGCGTTCAACAGTGCCATGTGTGAGGTTGGCTCAACAGTATAGTCATACAGGAAAGAGGTCTAGCAGGAGAAAGATATGCTACTTTTTCTTGCAGTAAAATAATCGCGACTGCATGAGGCACTCTCAATGTGAGAGGGTGGAACAACACTACTGGGAGGCTGAAGCCTGCACCCGCCATTGCAGCTGCAACTACTTCTTGTACACAGTGGGGCCAGAGATCATACCACTGGGGTACAGCTAATGATGAATAGTGAAGCTATGGGACGTTGTTTTGTGTCCCCATGTTGCTGTGTCAATACTGACGTCATATAACCGTTGCTTACAATCTATGGTTTGGAAAAAACGTTTATGATAGTTTGGTAGTCCTAAAACTAATGAGACGCTATCAATTGCTTCTTTAATCTGCAGAAAGCTGATTTCTGCTTCTGGTGTCCATTGTAGTAAATCTTGTGCTGCCATAGGCTTTTTGTATATCAAGTTAGTCAATGGAACAGATTCAAACTAACATGTGGTAATCAATTAGATTCTATAAAAGTGCTACTGCAAATTCCTGGGGCAATGAGACAGCTAACTTACACTGTTCCTTCTGTGTCCCAGTACCTGAATTATGTAATACCAATCTGTTGGCATGGTTTCTAAACAGTTCTTTTGCTCTCATATTCTTTATCAGGTCCCGGTGTGCTTTACAGTAATATAGAGTACAGTGCAACAAAATGCTGCTTTATCAGTGTCAAGGGAGGGGGACTTACTGATGGCTTACATCTCCATCAGTTGCTTCGATTACTGCCCCTGGACCAGTTGTAACCAAGTCCTGGCTGTACCAATTAAATAAATGTTTCAATTCCTCCGGTCGCACTACAAAAGTATCCATTTGTCACTGTGTGCTTCCATACCCTGCATGGTTGGAACTACTGCTTATGCCAAATATCTGCATAAGGTCTCTGCCCAAAAGGTTTACTAAGGCATTTTGCCCAAAAACAACAATTTTGTTTTTTCTGGGGTCATCCCTGAAACGTAGGGTAAGTTATTGCTATGTTATGGGAGAGTGGCTCTCGATACAGCTGTCCATTAGCTGCTTTTCACTAATATACAATCAAGTGATTCTGAATTTTCTGGTAGTTTGGAAGGATGTATCAAGGTTCAAGCGATGCCCCTGAGTCACACACACAGAAATGTAACTTCCCCACTGTTCCCTCTACCAGAAGTGTAACTTCTGGTTTCGTCAGCTCTCTAAATAGAGCTCTAGGCTCAATAATGCTAAGTCTAAAATTTCACTTTCTTCACTATCTGTGGTTTCTTGCACTTCCTCTATTTCTTCTGTCACATTCTCTATCCTTTCTATCACATTACGTGATTTATCTTTTCTCAGTTATTCTTTTCTAGTGATTCTTGACTATCATATAGTCCAGGTCCTCACCCTCCTTATCTTCCATGGCTACCTTCTTATTTTGCTTTTTAATCCCTTGCCAAATGTCACTTTTTCCGGCATTTAAAACATTCACCCTTTTTCTTCCTTTCTTCAAACTCTTCTGATCATTTTATCAGGATTGTTTGTTTCCTGAGCATTTTTCTCTTTGCCCTTTTCCCCGACTGTTGCCTACAAAAACTTCCATAGCTCAGTCTTCTACAGCAATCACTTGAGTTTTCTTTTTCTTTTTATTATTAAAAAAATGCCCAGCACGGCATGTCTTGCATATTCAAGTAATGACTGCTTAATTTACATTTTGTACGGGTGATCTACTTCAATGTGCTTTGTAATAAAGCTGAAAATGGGTGTAATACTGCCTTTCAAAAATGCCACATTCTTTAGCTGCTGCTCATATGGGGGAATCATGTGTCTGGTCTTCAGAGTACCTGCATTCCACAATGGTTGTTAAACACTAATAATCTAGCATAATATCTATCAACTGTTTTGACTTTTCTTTGTTGGATGCATTGATTAATGCAAGTCCAGTCTGCCCTAGGCTTTTCCATTTCCTCAGAGATTCAGTCTGTCGTGAGGACCCTTTCACTCTGTTATCCAGCTCATGCGTTACCTATGTGGGAAATTGGCTTGTGTTCTGTCCTGCCGAAGTTCCAGTTGCCACTGATCATGTGCCAATCTGGACCTACGATCTGTCTGACTACTTTTCTACTTCTTCTCCATTTAAATGGTAGCAACCTCATGCCCTGCAAGTCTAAATTTCTAAAATTAACTTTTGGATGAAATTCCCTCTGTGGCTTTAGGATATCTTCCGGTTGTCCACAGTCTATACTAGGAGTGTTGGGTCTGCCCTTCCTGTCCTGCCTGGTTGGTACTTCTATGAGCAGGCACAGCTCTTCTTCGCTCATAGCTCATAATTTTCGTTTATTTGATATTCAACATCCCTCTCAAGTTAGTGTTTGAGACCTGATCTCGATAAGGATCTCTGTAGTCATTTAACTGTGTGCACTGGGCAGATTGCTGTAATGTGGTTGGTTCCTGGAATAACACGTGCAAATACCAGATATGTGTGGCCAACTGCTAAGCTGAATATGGCCTGAGTGTGTGAGAGCATGCCCAGTTCAGGCTTTCCATGGCATGTTGTCTGATGTGTCTCATTTATCAAAGTGTGCGAGCATACCCAGTGTGAACTTTCCATATGTTGAACTCTGCAGTCCACCACATTTTTGTGGATTTTTTTTAAGTGTTTTAACTTTTTTTAACAATATCTCACGTTTAAACTTTG
>NW_025058331.1:0-6236 GCF_019279795.1 Protopterus annectens | reverse complement strand
TTAAAACCCGGGAAGTGGTGGGAATGCATATGCTGTCAGGTTTTTCCAACTGATAGATAGGAGTCCACCTTCCAAGCAAGTGGGTGGTAGCCGTGCAGAATTTCTTTAGTTGGTGATTGGGGGATGCAAATAAGTCATTTGTGGAGTCCCATTTCTTGTAATGGTTTGAAGATGTCCGATGCAGCATCCATTCGGGCATCCGTGGTAGTTCTGCTTAGTATGTCTCCCAGAATGTTTTCTTTTCCTGGTACAAAAAATCTGTTTGTAACTGAATGTTGCAACTCAGCCACACCGAGGTCCATTGCCATCCGCATAGAGGGTACAAATGTGTGCCTCCCGTTTGTTGTTGATGTACCACATAACTGTGGTGTTCTCTGTCCTTACCCACACTTTGCTCAAGAAATGGTCTGAATGTCAGAATTGCCAGTTTTGTCACAGTACTTCCTTTGGATTTATGTGTAGGCAGCTGGTCCTGAGTCCATAATCCTTGTGCACTTGTCCAGCATGTGGCCCCTGTCCCGAGGTCTGAGGCCCCGCTGTGATGGTGGTTTGGCTGGCTAAGTGCTGTGGAAGGGCAATCCTTGTTTGATTGACAGGCCTGAGACCACCATTGGAATTCTTGCTTCAGGCATGGAATTATTGGAATTTGGGTTTCTAGGCTGCGCTTGTGCTGAGACCATAAATCTTTAGGCACCACTCGTAACTTCTCATATGCAGTCAAGCATGTGGAACCAATATTAAGCAGGATGCCATGAAACCCAAGGCTTGCAGGACTCTTTCTTGGCTGTTAGATGCAGTTCTGCTTTGTTAAATGCCAAGAAGTAGAGAGGGGTTGCTCCTGTTTTTCTCTACTGTTAGAATGCCATTTGTTCGAGCAAAGTCCAGCCTGCAACCCAAAAGGCTATCCTTTGGGATGGTATCAGCCTTGACTTTTTATAATTTTAATTGCATCCCAGGGCTTGTAGTAGGTAAATGACCCTTTCAAGTCTCTGCTAGCCGTTTTTGTTGTCCGCTTGTAATTGCAGTCAGTCTGGTAAGGGTAGATTTGGATTCCTGAAGCCTGCACGGAGCAATTACTGATGCCAGCACTGGTGGAACACTCACAGCAGTAGATAGCTTCAAAGGGCACGCTGAGAATTGATAATGCCTGATCCTGTAAGAAATCTGAGGCATTCTGCAATTTGGTCAGATGGGGACGTAAGAGTGTATGCCTCCTTGGGATCTAGAGTTACCAGCCAAGACCTTGCCTGCAGGGAACAGCTGTAGGGTCAGCATTTTGAATTTTGGAACAATGATGAATGTTTAAAAGCCGGACAGGTCGAGTATAGGTCTCCATTTGCTTTTCTTGGTACCTGCAAGATTCCTGAGTAAAACCCCTGTCCTGCTCCATAGATGCAATCTTTTCTACAACTCTCTCATCCCACAATTGAGTTATTTGCTTTAGATTTGCCTTTGATTTGGAGGTAGGTTTGGCATTCCTCTTCCCTGGAGTATGGAAGTGAAACCTGTGTAACCTTGGTCTATTGTCTGCAAAAATCCACTCTGTTCCCTTTTGTGATGTAACAGCTACTGGAAAATAAAAGCCAGCTCCCTACCAAGGGTGCTTCTAGTTGTTCCCCTGGTAGGCGCAAAAGTAGAGCCAAGCCACCGTGATTGTCCTCCCAGTAGTGGTGGTGGCTGTGTCTGCAGCTGCACCGCTGGTTGTTACCCTACACTGGTCTCTGTAGGCACTCTGGATTGACTTCTTACCTCTTGAATGCCTATTCCTGGGCCTCTGAGCTAAGTGGAGGAGTCTGAAAGGACCACCTTGAGCCACCTCTGCTAAACCTTGGAGGCTGGACCTGTAAGAAATCTTTCACTGTTTTGACAGATTTTTGCCTTTCTTCCATCTTCTTCAGCACCTGCTGTGCAGGGAGACAAACAAATTGATCTTGTCCATGGGAGCATCTAGTAGTTTTGATTTACATGTTCTGTAAGGGCCCCTGCTCTTTCAACCCATACGCCTCTGATAACTGCAGCTACTGCGAACATCCTAAATAGCCTCCAGTGCATCATAATGCGATTTTAAGGAATGGTTACTCAATTGAATGTTGCGTACCATTTCCTGAACAGATTTTTTTGTCTAATGGTCACCATATGTTTTTGGTTAACTGGTTCATAAATTTTTGATACTGGATCAAGGAATTACAGTTCAAGTCCCATTGAAGAGTAGCAGAAGCGCAAACTTTTTACCCCATCTCTAAGGACCTGGATTCCCTTTCAGAGGGAGGGCTTCTTTAAGCAGAGAAGCAGTCTTAGGACCCTGGGAGACAGCCCTCGGATCTGCAAAAGGAGCCTTATACAAATGGTAATAAGCAGTAGTCCGACCCTGTAGTACCTATCGTGGGCTTAGCAGGGCCGGAGGCAGCTAGGGAATCGTGATAGTACAAGCACTACAATGCACCCATAACAGCGAACTGAGGTATGGCTAAAGGTCATAGGCAAATGCAGAAAGTTCTGTGCTCCTCTTTTTTCTGGAGTCTGAAAATCCTGGCCCCGCTACTGTTCTGTTCCCTCATAGCATGCAAGGTTTCCCTCGTGCTGAAAATTGCGCGAGAGGCAGGAAGGAATGACTTCAGCAACAGAGTCACAAGGGAGAAAGAAGCCTCTGAGGGTTTGTATTATCTGAATCACTGGTGAGAATCATCCTGTAGAAACCACCAGGGTTCTGCTTCAGGCCTCTTCTCTGGAGGTGAGAGGCCCTGTCTGGGTGAGTTTGGATCCCCGTGACAAAGAAACAAGATCCTCTGCTAGACTAAGCATCGAGAACTAGAGCTAGGCCTGTGAGAGGGGGTCTTTAGCAGGCACTGCTTTAGTAGTTTTATTGCTTTGGCCTCTGGCAAGGCCTTTACGGACATGGATGCAGGTGGCCCAGCAGCTCCAATACCTGCAGGGGCAGGAGATGTCCAAGGGTATAGTGTCAGATAATTCCTGAGAAACGTTATAGGAGGTATATCAGAGTTTTATCTCACTGGTGCTGGAAGAGACCCCAGAGTAAAAGCTGGCTGAAGGAGAAACCGCTGCTCGTTTCAGCCTCTAAAACCGTGATACTTCGTTGAGAATCCGCCGTTTCGCCAAAACCGCTGAAAGTGTCGGTCCTTTCTTTCATGCTTTTAGATATTTGCGAGTCGGAGGATCCGACGGGCATAATGTAGGCAAAATCGGAGCCTAAAAACTCTTCAGCAATCAATCGGCGCCTAAGCCCGCCGGTTAAAGAAGCACAGGCTAGACAAGCTACTACGCTAGGTCTGGGCCAAACAAGGTAAGCAGTAAGAGTGGAAATCTTTATGAGGTATTTGTTTCCTACAAGCAAAGAGTTATTTACTTTTCTGACACGCTGAGTGCAAGAAAGAGTCCTCAACGGGCAATTTAGCTTTAGAAGCCTTCGAAGTATTCGCAGTAGTAACTCTTGGTTCTGACCGACCGGGCACTTGCTAACAGCTTCTGCTTCAGGGCGCCACGCCGGCAAGAAAGACTGAGGAAATGGCGCCGCTGATGCCTTTATACCAATAACTGCAGCTATGACGCCGGGTCAAGTGCGACATTCAGCCGAGGCCAGACCCAGACTTTGGAATCCGTCGATCAAGGGCTGCCTGACGACAGGACAACCCATTTGTAAGTGACTGCAGATGCATCCTTGAAGGACATCAGTCTTGAGTAAAACTTTGTCCCTGCTCTTACAGACATGTTGAACAGCCCCCATGTCCATGAGAGCTGCGACTTGTTTTGAGCCTCCACCATTGATTTTTTGGCAGGTCTGGCTAACTGGTTTGCCCTGCAGGGTATGGAAGAAACTTGTATAGCCTCTAGACATTCATGTCAGAACCCATTTGTCCTGGGTTATAATGTGCCAATTCTTGAGAAAAAGTGCTAGTTTTCCCCCAAGGTACTGCCAGAAGATATGTTGGTGCAGGCAGGGGAAGCTTCGCTGACCGTTTCCCAGCGGTTCTGATTTGTCTCACCTTGATGCAGAAGCACCCCATTGCTTAGACCTGTACAAACCTGGCGGCTGGGATCTGGCCTCTAGGGCGCCTGGATCTGCCTCTGAGGCCCTTTGACACTGGCACTCACCCTTTTTGTAGGCCAGCAGTTCATAAAACTCTAGTGGCCACCTGTAAGAAACTTTAACATTTTGTATAGATTTAGCTTTGTCCTCCATTTTAATGAGCATCTTAATAATTTTGCTTGACATGATCAGGGCAGGGATTGTTCCTTTAACCATGCCTCAATGACGGTGAATCTGTAATAGCGCCCTGCAGGAGGCCTCCAGAGAACAAACCACATTTGCAAAGTATGCTTTCCAACTCCAGCTGCATGTAATAAACTCTGCATTCCTTTGTTTCTGCACATTCAGAATTTTGCTCATCATTCTTTAAGCAGTAACTATATATTGATATCGAGCATATATGAAACTGGCAGCTTTAAGGCCCTTATAGTCAAGGTAGCAGATGACCATCTTTTTCCCCCATCGATCCATTGCCCCAGAATCCCGCTTATGGGTAGGGTGTCGGCAGTGGAAGCCTTGACTTTGGGACCCCTGGAGAAATAGTTTCCTGGTCTGCAGTAGGGTTTTTGAAAAAGGAATTTATAAGAGTTAGGGACCCTGTAGTATCTTGTCCGCTTAACAGGAGATGGAGGTAAGGAGTCAGGGTCAGGACTAACACATCTACAATGCCCCAACCACAGGTGGAATAGCCAGAGGCCTGTGTTGAGGTGAAGTCCCCGAGCCTTTCTGACTTACAAAATCTTGGCTCTCCCAGTGGAAGTGCTCACTCATGGTATGCAATGTTTCCCCAAAAGAGTAGTCCTCAGGAGGAGAAGTCGGCGAATAGATTCTTCAGCATCAGAATCCTCATAGGGGAGAATATTCCTGATCTGAAGAGTAATGGGATTAAATGGAAACCTGAAATGAAGATTCATAGTCTGTCTCTTGCCTAGGCCTCTTATCATCAGGAGGGATGGGAACCCTGATCAAGGTAATTAAGTCTTCGCCATTTTGAGCATCTGTTTTTAGGCATGGAGGCCTGTCAACTTGTTTCTTTGTCTTTCAAGGCTTTAGTCTTGCCTTTGTAGCTGAAGCCGGTTTAATATATAATTGTTTAGGCCTGAAGATTACCCTCAGAAGCAGATGCCTGCTCAGCTGCCTGGACCCATCCGAGGGAATAGTCTCCGAGGTTCCAATACCTTGAGTTTCCAGCGCCTGGCCGACTCCATGTGGGAGTCAATGGTTCGCCTGCAACTCCGCGAAGGGCGCCAGGGCTGCGAAAGCCACTGAGAACCGCTTAATGGCTTAGGAGAAGCTTCTGCTGCTGGACCCGGTTGTCATCTTTTTTTCTTTTATAAGTGAACTCCGTAGTCGGATCGCTATCAGACGACATTGGCACTAAATCTTTTGCCCAAAATAGCTTAATGCAAAATCAGACCGGCGCTTAATAGTGCATTACAAATCTAGCACAAGACAGACAACTAGGAAACATCGTGGTCAGGGCCTAGGCAAGGAATACAGTAAGAATGAAAAGCCCTTTATGAGGTATTTGCTTCCCACAAGAAATAAAATTTTACTTTTCTGGACATCGGTCTGGGAACAAGAAAAAGTTCTAAACGGGTACTTAGCTTTTAATGAAGCACTTCGGATCTGGAAACTCTAACCACTAAAATCTCAGGAGTCGGGCCGACCGCACTTCATAACTGCTTCTGCTTCGGCACCACACGCAAGAAAGACTGAAGAAAATGGCGCCGGCTGCATCTTTACCCCTGATGACTTGATCGCCAGGGAAGAGGCTTACAGCAACTCTATGCAGGACCCAAGACTTTGGAATTCAGTCCGATTGAGTAACCTGCCACAGCAGGATAACCCAAATGTAATGACTGCAACAGTGAAACACCTAAGAACATCAGGAAATGCATTACGCTATCCAGGAGGAGGTGTACCAGGAAGCATGCCATCCCGCAGGAGAGTGTACCTGAAGCCAAGGAGGAACTTCTAACCTGATGAGGGATTGGAAACCGAAGAGTCAAAGGCAGATCTAATACCACCACAATGGTGTTGAAGGCAATGGCATCTCAGCAGACCAAATCTGTCCAATACCTTTGCCTTTTGTCCACAAGTGAAGAGATGGCATTCAATAAATTGCCTATTTCAGCTTATGGGAAGTTGTAGAAATTAGCTGGCCAGATACATGTAATAAAACAAAAAA
>NW_025058330.1:0-6193 GCF_019279795.1 Protopterus annectens | reverse complement strand
GTACAACTGAGTAATTAACACCTGAACTCACAGTGGGCCATTGACAACAACTAACAAAGGCTGCTAGCAGCTACTGCAGAACAGGAAAAGGAGGTGCCGTACAGCAAAGAAAGAGAACTATCACAGCAGAACAAGCAAACTTGCAGTAGATCGGCTACATAACACATTTCCCAACACAATCCTGGGTTGTGATACAAAACAAGAAAATCGGCAGCTGGATGCATGCCTGACAATGGGAGGAATCGGGTTGAAAAAGTGAAGTAAGGGCGGTAGATAAATCACGGCCAAGCAGCGTAAGTCAACACCGAGAGCCTCACAATAGCAGTACCTGCTGTAAAACCAATAATTAAGATACCCGCAGCTGGAATTGCATAAACATCCAATTACAGCATCATCCACGTGCACAATAGTGGGTGTGACCCCCACACGCAGCGTATTATGAATACTCTGCACCATTAGTATACAGACACAGAACTTTTAATATGTACATGTTAAGGCCACCATAGCTTTGATTCACCAGCATGTGTTGGAGACTGGCGGTGGTGTGGAGGATGATGCTGACAACCATCTCAGGCACGGAGGAGGAGAAGAGTGTTCAGACAGGGCCAACCTACCAGAGGCTACATGATCTGGAGATAGTAGAGTGTTACAGGGTGGACAGGGTACAGCAGTGATGTCACCGGCCACCTCAGAGCCAGAAGAAACAGAGGAACCCATCCCAATGGACACAAAGGTATGTAGCTTGAGGGATACTAGCCACAGGTACCTTCAAAGGCCTTTCTGGGATATCGCCGTTATCTGGGCATCAGCATCAGGGTACTCAACAGTTCTGGATGCCATATTTATGCCAATGGCCTGCTCTACTTCCCAGGCAGGAGGTTGGCCAGCAATATGCGTCTCTTCCACGTGTAGCAGACTACTCAGAAGTACTGGGTGCAATAGACTGCACGCACATACATCATGTCACCACCGGTGAGCAGATGCTTTTCATAAACTGCAAAGGATACCCCTCCATCAACTGCCAGGTCATGTGCAATGCAGGGCATTATCATGGATGTGTGCTGGCACTGGGCTATCATGGCTCACATCTGGCATGCCTCACTGTGTATCAGGTATTTGCCAGGGGACATTCCATATGGCCAACTGGTGGGGTTGCTGGCTGCACTGGAACCATGGATGATGACTCCCATCAGAAATGCACAGCCATGCCAAGAAACGCCATAATGAAACACCACGCGAAACTAGAATCATCATAGAGTATGTTTGGGATGCTGAAATCACAGTTCCGTTGCTTGGACATATCTGGTGGGCCTTGCAGTACTCTCCAGGCACGTGTGCCCACATCTTCATAGAATGTGCCATGCTACATAATATGTGATCCTCTGCGAAACAACTGCAGCAGGGATTAGAATAGTGGAGGCCTCACAGTCCACCACCATTGCCAAAGTCTCCCACAGGCACAGAGGACTAGACCACGAACACCCTGTGCTAGCCCAGTAGGCAGACAGGCATGCCGTATGCCATGCTGCTTACCAAGAGGGAATGTATAGCACACACACTGACTGTGGCACTCGGACTGACACCCTTCTCCACTGCACACACAGCAAACATGGATGGCACACACACACACAATCACCTGTAAATTGTCATGTATGGGTGGTCTGCAGCAGTTCATAGAGGTAGCCCTCACCTATTGGCCTGCGCAACTGTATTTGGCACAAGGTAGAGTTAATACCTGAGGTAAATTAAGTTATCAGCATGTGTCCATACTGTATGTAGGGCTCATAGATACATCACGTAGATTGCATACCTGGCACTGCTGATGCCACTCTCCTTAAGCATAGGCAAAAGCCTGCCCTCTGTGGAGCAGAGCCAATTGCAAGATCCCTGGAGTGTATCCACTATTCCCCACCCACTCTGCAAGGATTCCCCAGAGTGTTAGTGAGGGGTTTTGTATAATGTAATCAGGGATGTAGTTGCAAACAATGGGGAGTATCCCTGACAGGAATCATCCCAGATACAAGTTTACATGTTGTATATTGTATACCTGCAACACAGTTTGCATATATAGTATTCCGTAATAATAAACATGAACACACAACCGCTGAAATGCACATCACCTTGCACTACCAGTGCTCAGTTTGAGAGAGGAAAATACCACTGCCAGGCTTAGAACACGCAACTACGTACACAATCTTTTCACAATAGCATACCACTAAGCTACCGAGACAGCCTTTCAATGGCAGTTGTGTGCTACCCGACAGGATAAAACACAAAAGGTAGGAATGTGTGGAAGTAGGGACAAACCGGCATGTACCCAATGAAAGGTGTATGTTTTATATATATATATATATATATATATATATATATATATATATATATATATATAACATATATTGGTTGTTGATATATACATCATCATATATAGAGAAAGAGAGGGAGAGAGAGAGAGAGAGAGATATGTCGATATATATGGGGATATACATATATGTAGATACATGATAAGCTAACAACATCTACATAACCATGGAGGCACATATATATGGATACCTACCACATACCACTGTTGATACTGACTGTAATCCCGGAGGCTGCGGTCCTGGGCAAAGAAGAGGCATCAAACACCAGATGCATGAGGTTTAAAAATCGGACAATGTTATGGGACAGTTAACAAAGCCAGATGTTGCAGTTCAGGTAGGCTAATACTGTAGCTGGGTGTGTTTGAGGGCTGCAAAGTGTGTAAGTGTGTCTCGGAGCAGTGTGTCTTGGGGATCCAAATGTGGTGTGGGTTAGCTGAAAAGGCTTTGCATCTAGGAGGTGTAGAATATTAAAGTAGGGGGCGTGAAGCGAGACACCTACATGGGGGGTGTAGGGGGCTTGTCCACCTGCTCACACGTGAGTGTAGGTTGGTTTGTCGATGTAGCAGGCGTGGTCTGCGTGTGTATGTGCCTATGTTCAGTGGTTACTTTCGCAAAGTTATTGTCGCCGTCGGTAATGTGGTAGGGGAGTCTGGAGCCCGGTACTGAGGGGCTCGAACTATGTGGTTTCGGGGATTCCATAGGCATCCCATATACAGCGTTGAAGAAACCCATATATGAGTATAATACGGACCATAGCAATCACACATTCCGCCATGACCAACCTTTATGATAAAGGATATGGAGAGTATATGCCTATACACTATTACAACATAAACCAAGGATACTGTGTTTTCACTGATAGTGGTTACCACCGTCCCACTTTGGCAGACAGTCCCTCTTGGGCGGTTGTGTCCTGACCAAATATATTAAATACGGCAATGTCCTGAGATTGCAGACATAATTATGTCCCATATGTAATGTGAATAGCTGCAGACACAATAGTTTGTTCCCCAGACTAAAAATACCTACATCGCTACAAGTGAAACAGGATAAGCAACCAAACTGCTACAAGAATAAGTTTCATTTACTTTAGGCATGAAAGGAAAGCTCTCATCCTCAGTCCTGACCATGGCTTCAGGTCGGCCTGTAAAATCAGATGTGTCCCGAAACTGTCCCACTCATATTACATGGGGAAAAGGCAGTAACCTAGGCCAAAGAGGGTCAGTCACCAACACAACTACAATGACTGCAAATACTTGTCGACAGAAATACACAGTTTACAAGCAATACTTATTACATTCTGATGGCTGCCTAGTTGCCTCAAAGATCCAACATCACCTGCATGCTATAGTAAGGAACCACTTACTGGTGCGCTCAATGAATCAGCCTGCAATTCTATGGTATTAGTTCACTAAAGGATAGATGTTCAACAAGGAAGGAACCCTCACGTACAGGTCATTATGTATAAAAGTAGTTCCTGACACACTCATGATTCATATGCACACCCACCAAATATCACCCCCACACCCAAACAAATTACACACAAACTGTAATAACATCACAAATTATTTCACTACCGTAAGACATCTGCAGTATTTTAACATACCTTGGTGAGACATCAACATGGCCCTATGTGAAATAGTTGCTGTTATACAATGGAACAGTTGCCGATAAGCAGGGCCTGCTCTGTGCACTTAATCTCGTTTTGTAGAACGGGTTGTGTGGTGTTCGGGATGTGTATACCGATTACTGAGTAACAGCACAGTATGAAACACATGACACCAAATCAAGGATGTCTGGTGAGCCACACTGAACCACATAACAGTTCACGACAGCCATACAGCCTGAGTCGCCCAAATATCCTTGCCAGACTGAAACATCTGCAGAAGTGTTGTGGGTACAAACAACCCCTGCATAAGTAGCAATGTTCTGAAATATAACAGCTGTACTCACATGTAGAACAAAATCGCTCAGCCATTGCAACACAATCCATGGGAGCTGCGAAGCTAATATATCTCTGTCTGTCTCCATATAGCTATTGAAATGATATCCACACATATCTTCCTCGTGCATGGCAAATGGACAACGCCAAAAGAAGCGCTCAGTTATACACCACTGTTGGCAGCATTGGGCACGGAGTAGCTGTACAGCTGATGCATCTGATTAATACTTTTGAAACACCACCGTGGTCAAGATACCACACTGTTACCGATATTTAATTAGAAAAAGGATGGCTTTATCGCCACATTCAAAACCATCAGTATACCAGCAGAATGGTTACAAAGAAGATTGAAACACAAACTGTGTAAAGGAATGAATCAACAGTCAATGACACCTCGGTTACTAATAAAGTATGTAGAACACTCAGTATGTCTGTGTATTTAGTACCTGTTCTGTAATATTTAAAGTGCACGCAATCCATATAGTGGAAACAGTTATCTTGTAGTGATGTATTGTTGAGCATAGTAATGCTTGTAGTATTTATGTGTGTACTGCTGTAGGTCACAAGGCAAACACCACATACACCACAAGGGATGCTATATAAGGGCTTTGAACACAAATATTCCTCACCAGCCACTGTCAGTGGCAGGGCTGGTCCAACAAATATGTGCTATAACAGAGGATAGTATATGCTGATATATTGTAACAGTAGGCATATGTATGGGTGTATTACTGAGAATAACAAGTCGAACGTTGGCCCACTGTGCAATTATGATTTGCATTGTGGGATATTGTGCCAATAACTGTGTAATGTACAGTATTGTAGGCAGATATGTATTACAAGTTACATAGCATTACTGTTATGTTAGGCAAAAATTAGTTATGTCTATTGGCATTTACAATACATAATAACAGGATACATATGACATGTAGTCACCCAACAGTTTATCAGCATGATAGCAAAGTAAAATGGATGAGCTAGTTAACTATCCATGCACATAAGGCATGTAATAAGTGCAAAGGTAGGTGCTAGGCTGTCTTACCAAGAGTATTTATAAGCCTAGCTAAAGTGTGTTGGCTTTCGCCACCCCCATAGGTTAGTTCCCTGTGCATCTGAATGGCAGAGCCATTAGTTACCTGTGCCTCTGTCCAGCAGAGCCACTGCAGTGATCCCCGGGGTACGTGTCTGTCTCCCATCCACATGTCAAGGTTTCCCTTCAAGAGTGCTAGTGAGGGGCCCTACCTGATGTACATTGGAATCATGTTTCAAAGCATGAGGAGTGGCCGGGTCAGGAATCTATCCATCCAGCACATCCTAGTCATCATTGTGGTTAGGTGTATATCCCTAGAGCATGTGGCTCTCAGGGGCCTCTGTTTAGTTGGAGCATATCCAGCAATACTGGGTTGGACATGGGCCTTGTATGTCAAGCAGAGATCACCTGTGAGTATGCGGTATGCAACTGAGTACAGCTGGAGTTTCTTAAGTTGGGCTGCATAGGTCATCTGTTTGAGGTCAGTAATCTTCTTGGTGTGGTACTGTTGTGGTCTTCCAAGCTGTTGCAGTTGTCTTGTAAGGTATATCCCAAATGGGGTGTTGTATCCTTTAATGGGTCTAATAAGTTATGAGTAGAAGCACAATGGCCTCCTTTGATCTGGATGCGAACCAATTAGAGATTAGGGGCCATAGAAGGATATTCTAACCACCTTGTCATTATGGGTATTGAGGAGAGATTGCTATCTACTGGGGTTCCCAGATCCCTTATTACCTTTTCTGTATGTAGGGGACTAGCACCTATGTGGTAGTCTCGGGTAATTAGTTATATCCAAAGGGGATGACTATGCACTTTTGGCATTCACTGAGGCCATGATATTGACACCAGGATCCATCTCAG
>NW_025058329.1:0-6004 GCF_019279795.1 Protopterus annectens | reverse complement strand
ATTAATATATATTATATATTAAAAAATATATTTTATAATAGTTTTTGTAGTGTGTGAACAGAAACAGCCATGCTAGTTGGTAGCTAGTAGGTAATAATGTCACTGTAGTACCTTGAGCCACACACAATAATAAAAAAATATTAATATATAGTTGTAGGTGTCAGTTTACATAACACATACAGGAAACAGGAGAGATGAATGGAAATGTAATCTACAACACAGCCTGAATTATGAGAGAGATACTAACCTTTACACTCACAGAACAGTGTCCACAGCATACCAGCATGGTCCCGCCCTACAATCTGAAAGGGCAACGCCTATCTCACATACCCTTTTATAGCACTGTCCTGAAATCACAGTGAGAACTGCAATCAGTACACAACTGGCTGCATGCAATCAAATGCTGGCTAACAATTGGTGCAGAGGCCATCACATGGACATATGCAGATACCTACAAAGCATCCTGTACTCCCAGTCCGCATGCAATACTTTCATTGCACCGTCTGGAGGCAGAGAGAGAGAGAGAGAGAGAGAGAAGAAAGAAAAAGAAAATAAAACACAAACAAAACTACATGAAAACTAAGTTGAAGCTGTCATCAGTGACAGTATCAAGCTGGCTAGCAGAAAGGAACCTATACAAACAGTAATGCAACCAGCTGGACAAACACAGGAATGTAAAGTAACAATTTAATAGTCTACATACTGTGAACCCTCCATATGTGTTAGGTCTGTATCTTATGTATGTCATGTGATAAGTTGTGTGTACATTGTTTTCCCCAAAAGGGGGATGACTATACATTTCATGCCATTCAGTGTTAGGCCATGATTCTGGCACCATTTTGCATTTCAGTGAGGCCTGTCTGTAGGATGTGTGTGTCAGCTGGTGTATGACTATGGTGCCAGTTTCAGTCATCTGGGAACTTTGTCACCCACAACCACCATGTTTGCTTTCACATCTGAGAAGTAAATGCCAAACAAGAGTGGTCATGGACAGAGCCCTGTGGGATACCACTTGTGACTGGCTTTGAGTCTGACATGGCTCCAATTTGACTTTATGGATTCTGTTGAACCAGTTTGCAACCCATCATGTGACATATGTATTAACATTTAAGCTGATGAGCTTGTCATGATGCCTGAGTGGGTTTGTGTTGAAGGCCTTAGGCAAGTCCAGGTAGGCTGTATGGACTGCTTTGCCCTCATCAATGGCTGTAGTGACTGTTTTAAAAAAGGTCAACCAGGTTCAAAGCAGGATCAGCCCTTCACAAAGCCAAACTGGGTGGGATCAAGTGTCTGTAGGTCCCCAATGTCGCTGTATACAAGTCCCATAATGAATCTTTCCATAGGCAGACCAGGCTGTTAAGCTTGGGGGGTAGTTCCCAGGGTCTGTAGGGTGCCTCCTTTGGAGTGGGACCACTGTTACTTAGTGTTCAGGTACATATCCGTAGTAAGGATAAGGTAAATATCTTTTTTATATGGTTGTAGCCCTTTTGGGAGTTCACCACACCCAGGGATACCATCAGGTCCCATTGATGCTGTGTGTTCTGTTTTGGGGCCCTCACCTGGACATCTGAGATGACGGGGAGGTTACATTCAGCTGTGATAAGTTTTTTCCTTTTGGGGGAGGGGGGATATTTTAAACCTGTCTGCCAGAATGTTGCCAATATCTGTGGGTTCATTAAATTTTTATGTATTTGTATAACTCTGAGCATATCTGAGGTTTTTGGTCCATTTTTAACAAAACTAAAGAAGGCCTTGTGGTTATCTTTAGTGTCCTTGGCCTTTTCCCCCTCAGAGTTGGCCTTGGATGTTGTTATGAGAGAAAGTTTTTGCTAGGGGAACACAGATCCCTTTCCCCTTTTATGTGATTCTGCTCTGTCTTGCAGTAGCCTCCTTTTCGTTATACAATTTGTCTCTGGCTGGGTCCACCAGACAGGATGTTAACAACTTTGTGCATAGGGTCTGGGTTAGAATTGTGTATGAACATGCATTCTTGGGGATGTCCGTGGGAAGCATTTGCAAAGGGGTAAGCATTGTGGGTTTTGGCTTCCACTGGCCCAGGGGGCCATGGATACCATCTCAGTCCTAACAAGTAAAAAAATCTGTCTATTCACATATATTTCAAAGTAGTCTACTCTGCTGGTGGTGGTGGTGGGATATGTATATCCGGGCCCTTAGTTTGTGTCCAGATCCCCTAGGGGATGTTTCCACATACAGTACCTTGTTATGAACCCCAGAGTGAGGGGGGCATTGGACCTTCTCAGGGGGCTGACTGATGGGGCTTGGTACTATGTTGTATGGAATGTGGCAGGTATTGTTGCACAGGTTTTGGCTGAGCACTGATATCTGGCCATGTACATGTGTATCCACCAAGAGACACACTGCTACATATGGGAGTAGTAGTATATCACTACAGTTGTATAGTTTTGTGCCATATTTTGACATAGTTTGCTGATATCCTGTTTGTGTTCTCTTCAGGGACATGGTGTGTCCAAAATCCTGCCTACTCTGCTGCAGAAGATGAGAGATACACCAGAGCCTGGGTGGGATTATGACATACTGTTTTCCCCAGCCAGAATCAGCAGGAGAGGGCTGCACTGTGGCAAGACCTTGTCCGTGGGGGAAATGACAGGGAAAAGGACATATGAGCAGTGCGACATCACTGCAGTGATTTAATCAGAAATGTCCGTCAGCGTGTCGGATATCCACAGGCAACAGGTGCCACAGGGGGTGGGGGGGCCACAGCCCCCCCACCAGACTGGGGGGCTACTCCCAAGTGTTGTGGCCCCCCCCCCGGGACAACAACAGCAACACACCTGCATTATGATGGAGGGTGGAACAACAAAAACATGGGCGTGCAGGTAATATGCCATATGTACACTTGACTGTTCTGTACACTTTTTTTATGCATTTTAAGGTGTGTCCGGTATGTAGCTGTCAACATAGTATTAAATTTTGCAGGTGTGATATTGCCAATATCAGCAGCTGACATGTGAAAGGCAACTGTTGTACTACTGAACTGTATCATGCAGTATCAATGGCACAGTTTGCCCACTGACATTAATCCCTCATTTCTGCAGGTCCCTCTTTACAGCAAGGCAGCCCATCCATGCTGGTGAGTGTTTAACAATACCTATAATAGTCTTTATAGTGCTAGTAATTAGTGTAACTCAGTAGTGCTCTGTGTGTATACTGGGGGTGTGTGTGCGTGTGTCCCATGTGCATGTGTGCATTTTTGTGTGTGTCCATGTGTGCATGTGTGCATGTTTGATTTTGGGGTGCTTTTGTGCTGTGCATTTTGCATTTTGCATTTGGGGTGTCCCTGTGCATGTGTGCATGTGTGCTGTATGTAAAGTGTATGTTTTTAAAGTGCATTTCATTTTCATGTGCCCCGTGTGCATTTTGCATGTGCCCCTGGAAAATTTTGTAGACATTGTAAACTGTGTTTCCTGTCTTCCTCCCAAGGTTCTGGTGCTGCTCTGGTGTCCTGCAGCAGGAACCTGAATCTGGTGCCACAGGTACTGTAATGATGATATCTGTGTAATGGCACAGGAAGGTGTGTCAGGGTCCGCATTGGTCAGCCAATTGACAGTACACAGCTGTCAACCCCATCATTGGCCCGTCATCCTGCCAGTACATCCTATGTCACCATTGTCCCTAGGTGATGGACAGGATACAGTGGG
Source organism: Protopterus annectens (assembly GCF_019279795.1). Taxonomy (NCBI): domain Eukaryota; kingdom Metazoa; phylum Chordata; order Ceratodontiformes; family Protopteridae; genus Protopterus; species Protopterus annectens. The sequence goes on along the minus strand of NW_025058329.1, from coordinate 2,324 downwards.
CATTGACCATGGTAATGTGGTATCTGTGGCACATGCTTCCCACACAGCAGCCATGGGCAGGGTCCTGAGATGGTACCACACAGACAGTTGCCCATGGGTTCTCGTGGGAGCATCCGTGGTGTACTGCCTCTGGCAGACATGCCCAAAGAGGTCTGTCAACCTCAGCTATGTTTGGCTGTCATGCAGGCACAGTCATTATGGAAAGGTACACCAGACAGGGTCTGAGCTGAGCATGTCGCACAGCCATGACTGACAGTATGTGACATGCGGATGCTATCCGTAATTTCACCGATGTCATAGACAGACGTTGTGGGGACATATTACAGCAGTTCCACAACTACATGTCCATGAGCCAGGGCAATGGTGGAGGTTGCATCGGCGTGGCATGCCAGCAACAGCAGCAGCTGGCAGTCGGCGCGATGACAACAGGCCCACGGATGCCCCATAGTGCCAGCAGCAGCCCCAGCAATGCTGGGTCTGTGCTGTCATCAGACCAGGAGACGCGTGCACGTGGCTCTGGACAGTCCCAACAGGGACCTGTGTCCAGTCAATGAACACCCGCTTCTGATGACAGTACCCAGTCTGGCTTAGTACCGGATATGGTCCGTAGCACCCCTGCCAGGCACAGGTACTGTGTCCGTGGCCACAGACACTGATCTGTATGACCTGGCAGGTGCAGTCTTTGGCTGTCCACAAACTGCAGTATATGGCAGCCATGAGGTGGAACTGTGTGCACGCATACACACATGTGTTAACACCTAGGGCTACCACATACACGCACACACTGCATCAACAGTGCCCCACCCTGTATTGCTGTCCCTCACCAACACACATACACATACATGTCAATTGGTGGTATCAGTGGCATACTCAGGCATACCTAGTTCACACCCTGTGCATATGATGAAACTGTGCCACCTCCTGCAATCTCTAACATCAGTGCAGGAACAGGTTAACATGTTGCTGATGCACAGGTGACTACATAGACAGGTATTAATAGTATCATGTTGGTAACAGTACAGTGTGCTGATATGATCGTGTGTATATCCCAGCATGCCTGATGCAGTAACTGTATGACTGTCCTGAATTGTTATCTACACCCATGTATACCATAGTGTAACAGCTGCACTTTTGCATACGGGTGGTAAGGATGTCAACAGATAGCCACATACATGGTAGCACAGGGGAAGGTAATGCAAGTAGTGATAGCAATGATGGACATGTACACTAATGGTGGATGTTGCCCACAATGACTATGTAATGTGGATGTTTGCCCTGTTGATATGTGTGCAACCAATTTAATTTAAATTAAATTAAATTTAAATAATTCAGTTTACCATGGCATCTGAGCTGTGCATTCCTGGGTACATGTTTAAAGTGCCTGCATATTTGCACTGTTACCTACTGGAAGGGTACCCCTTTTTTGTTGTACAATGACTACTTCCAGCCCTGCTTACTGTAGCTTTTTTTGCATGCATGTTTGCTTGGTTCCTGAACACTGATTCCACCTGCAATGCAGATTTACAGAGCTTCTGTGATTCCTAGTGACATCTACATAGCTTACATATGATGTCATGTCTCATTTACAGAACGTCACTGTCTGTCCTGATGCATGCGTTGGGCCCCCATTGCATATGACTTACCTGGCATTTGCCACGCGCAGTCATAATGCCAGCTAGAAATCAGAAGCAGTACACCCACACATACTCACCTTCAGTATGTTGTCCCCATGGCCCTATGTGTTGGTAATCACCATGGCAATCACATACATGTACATGTGCAAAGGTAACTGTGAATCACTCTATGGTCCAGTTTTGGTATGTGAGTCATGTGAAAAGTCACAGCTGCCACAGTATGCAGTCAACCCTCTCCCCGGACCCTAAACACATGTGTGAGATGCAACCACATAGCCAATCTGGGACTGAGCACTCTGAACCAGTACTGGTATACCCTGTCAGGTGGCATGACATACACAGTGACTACAATACCAGTCTGGCATAGACTGCACTGACAGCAACCAAACACATGAACACACTGGGGCATACTTGAGCCTCAGAACATTGCCTGAGCATCACACACCTCCGCAGCTGGCAACAGGCATGCTCAGAACAGAGCACATGCCACATGGCACACACATCCTGTGTGCCAAACACTCACAGCCTGTGGACACAACACACCTGCTACAATGTGTCAGGTACCTCTTTGGCTGCATGGGTCCTGCTCAACAGGCTGTACAGTAGGTCACAGTGATATGCCCTGGGGCACTATGGTCCACCACATAACACATGCATACAGGTCAGTCAGAGGCATGGACTCCATCCTAC
>NW_025058328.1:0-4541 GCF_019279795.1 Protopterus annectens | reverse complement strand
AATGTGTCTGTTTCTACTGCCATAACACAGTTAGGTATTTTTGAATCTTGCAAATGGAAAGTATGTTTTTTACTGTGGGGGGGTTTGTGTGGGGCACAATGATGGGGGGGGATGGGCCCACATGGGGCTATCACTGGGGTGGTCATTACCCTTAACAAGCAGTGATTTGAAGCCCCCTATACAAACCTAAAAAAGAAAGGTGGGGGTACCAATAAAAATGTGGTTTTTTAAAATTCCAAAAAGGAGTAGGATAATCAAACAATTCTTTTATTCTATACGTGAAAACCCCTGCCGTACTCAGTATAGTGTTACATGCTACTGTAACACGAAAGTACCAATATACCTAGATAGTGTTTTGAAGCCTTTTCAATGTGTGGATGTGGGATGTGTCTGTGTTGCATTTCCTGGGCATGTTTTATGTGGCAAAGGGTACTACAGTACCCACATTAATTTTAACTGGGGAGGTTTGCACCCCGTGAGTACAGGTGGGAAGGGGGGCCCCAAAAAACAACTAGTGCACTTTCAAATTTTCCCATTTTCAACAGCTACTCATGTAGGGTGATAAAAAATGGGAATGGCAGGTGAGCGTGTGCATGTGGGGGAGCATGTGTATAAATGCATGTGTGACAGAACAGATACAAAAGGCCCTAACAGCACAAGATGCATTGCCATAGTCAATGTTAAAGTGATGGTGTAGCAACCTTTTGGGAATAGTATGGGTGCAGATAACAATTTAGGACATTCTACAGTTACTGCAAGGACTGCTGGGGTATACACACAAATTTTACTGGAACAGTCAGTTACCAACAGTTACTACTTATACACATCTATAGTCACCCTGTATAAATGTTTACCTTTACCTGCAGATGTTGTAGTATGCAGGAGGTGGCACAGTGTCATCATATGCACAGGGTGTGGGTTGGATGCCCAAACCACTGGTAAACCAATTGACATTTTGTGTATGTGTGTTTGTGAGGGGCACAGTACAGGGTGGACCAGTGTTGGTGCAGGGGGTGTGTAGGGTTTTCCCCATGTTGGTTTTGCATTTTGTAAGCATGACACAGTCCCACATAATGGGTGCCATGTACAGGGTTTTGTGGACAACAGACTGCACCTGTCAGGGCATCCAGATCAGTGTCTGTGGGCCAAGGGACCTGTGCCCAGGGGGGGTGGGGTATCCCTACTAACCCCGACTGGGTACTGTCTGGGGCAGGGGTGTGTTGACTGGACACAGTTCCCTGTTGGGACTGTCCAGAGCCAGTCCCGGGGTCTCCGGGGGCTTTGATGACAGCACAGACCCAGCAGTGGGGCTGGTCCACTTTGGGAGTGGGCCTGTTGTGCCCCCGGCCACTGCCAGCTGGTGCGGGCTGGCATCCCCAGGAGGGAAAGACCCCATGCCTGGCCCATGGACATCTGGTTGTGGAGCAGCTGTTCTATGCCCCCAAAACGTCTGTAAACACATCGGGAAGTTACATAGCCCCCCCATGCCATCTGTCATGGTGTGGGCATGTCAGCTCCCTCAGACCCTGTCTGGTGTACCTTTCCAAGTGCCTGTGCCTGCATGACAGTTCCAAAAAAGTGGAGGTTGACATACCTCCTTGGGCACATCGCCCGAGGCAGTAACCCCCATGCCCCCCAGAACCCCTGGGACTGTCTCGGGGACCATTGGAGGTGCTCATGGCTGCCTTGTGGGGATGCATGTACCACAGGTACCACATTACCCTGATCTATCCCCCTGCAGACTGTCCATCACCTAGGGACAATGGTGACAAAGGATGTAACGGCAGGATGCCTGTGGGATTGATGGGGTTGAAAGCTTTTACTTTAATTGGCTGACCAATGGTGGACCCAGACACACCTTCCTGCACCATTACAGACATTTATCATCATCAGTACCTGGGGGACAAATTCAGGTTTGCTGCAGGTCCCCCGCACCAGAACCTCGGAGGAAAACATGGAACACAGATTACAGTCTCAATACATATTTGACAGAGATGCACTTCAATACTAATGCACACATTCAGAAATGGACACATGCACTCATGGACACTAACACACATGGGGCACAGGCACACTTGCACACACAAACAAAAAACACACACATCAGTACCGTGTTCACTCTCAATTTACTACAACTGTGTAACAGGTATTGTGAACACAGTCACCAGCATGTCTACTACAGAGTTACACTACTCTTCCTGTTTTAAAATTGTTTTACAGATAATGTTAAAGACTCACCAGCATGTATGGCCCCCCAGATGGGGGGGACCGGGAAAGTGTGGAGAGTAATGTCAGTGGGCACATGTGTCCCTTTTGTTTTACATGATACAGTACAGTAGTACACTCGTTCCCTTATACACATCACCTGCACATCCTGTCTGTATATATATCATGAGGACAGATACATACGACATGCACCCCTTAGGGTGCATGGTAACAGTTACAGAACAGTCTTTGTACATACCAGGAGTTAACTCTAATCTCCCCCTTATCTCTTCAAACACAACTCAAACTGTCCCCAAAACCACTGGCTTTGTTCTTCTTGGAGTCCAGGCAAACGTTTTACCCTCTCTTTCCCTTTTAAACCCCCCTTTTGGGATAGAAAAGCTTCACCCTGTTTCTTTCACCTTGATGCCCTTCTAGGGACCTACTTCTCCCATCCCTCCCACCTTCTTGACTGTCTTCCTTCTTTTCCTCATTTCCCCTTCTTGACTCCTGTTTTCCATATCATTGTATCTTTCATACTCCTTCTACTTCTCCCCTTCTGAGCCCTAACTATTATCTATATGGCTTTTGCCTTTTGCATAACCATGCAGGTAAGGCCATACATTGTGTTACTCTAAACTGTTTTGGGTTTCCCTTTCATGTATTTTTTTAAAATTTAAAAGGCTGGTGTACAATTCTATTTTTTGGCTGTCTGTATTAACAACTTGTCTGTTCCTTTATTGTTATTTGCCCCCGGCCTCAGGGACATATATCCAGCTAGACTATCTTTAACAAAATAAAAGTAATAACAATAAATAAAAATGGCATCTTACCTGGGCCTGTCTTGCTGCTGTGTGGATCCAACCTCCATCATGATGCATGACTTTTCTTTTTTGTTCTGGGGCTGGATCCACAACACTTAGCAAACCCCCCCTGTCTGGTGAGGGGGATGTGTGGCCACCCCCCCCCTGTAACCTGTTGCCTGCGGATATCTGCAGCACCTGGCGGACATTTCTAATCAAATCACTGCAGTGATGTCTCACCTGCTCATATGTCCTATCATGCATGCCAACATCATTTATCCTGCTAATGAGGTTTTGCCACAGTGCAGACCTCTCCTGCTGATTCTGGGTGGTGGGGAGAACAGGATGGATAGTCACGCAGCAGGCTCTGGTGAATCACGTCATCCTCTGCAGCAGAATATGAGGGGTTTCCCTTTTTTGGAGCCATGTCAACCTGGAAAGGTACACAAACAGGTTATCAGCATAGTATCTCAACAATACATGGTACACATTCTATACAGGGAAAACTTCTACTTATTACTGCTTGGTTAAAACTTGATTACAGTGTAGCTATCATTCTATGTCATTTGTACTAAGCACTTGGCCTTCAGACCAGTTTTTTTCATTAGGGAGGTTGGTGGCAAGCACTGTGGTGGCAGGACACATATCTTTCATCCATTGAAGTTGGGAACTGCTGATTGACCCAGTGTACAATGTATTTTTTCTGGTATGGGCATTGGCCTTCAGGCCAGTTATTTAACATTAACAAGGTTGTGGTCTGCACTTGTGTGACAATAGGCTGTACTCTGCCATTCATAGCTGGGGACATCTGGTTTCAGGTTTATAGTGCCTGCATATCTGAGCTGTATCTTACTGACATTGCTACACCTTGTTTGTGTAAAAAACAATCCTGGATCTACCTTTGTTTATATGCTTGTTATTTGTTAGCTTGTTATTTCACTGGTATGCTACTTCCACCACAGCTTCTCAACACCCCGTGACTCAATACTGATATCTGCATTGCTTACTGTACGTATTTCCATGTTCACATGACAGCAAGTGACTGCTTTCATTGTTGCATTTACTTAATTGTGACACATTGCACTTAGGGTTTCCTGGCACTTGCTCACTGGCATATCAGTCAGCAGTTGTAGGTAATGTCAGTACACCCTCACTCCCCCCTGGACCTTGTTTTCAATCAAAATTACAGAATTCACAATAGTATTCTAGCATGTCCAGAGGTCAGTTGTCAGTTCCCCCCCAGTCCAGCTGGTGAGTGTGGTACTCAGAGACAATGTTAGAACAGATGCATGTACACAGACAACCCCCCCTCCTAACAAAAATTCAAACTCATGTGAGTGATGCCCCCCCCAACCCATAAAACCAAAAACTGGGGGAAAAAAAAAGGCCCCCCAAAAAGGCCCCTTTCCCTGTCTTTTCTCCCCCAATTTTTCGCAAATTAAAAAACCCGGTCCCCCGGGTGGGGAAAAAAAAACCACCCCCACCTTTCACCCCTTTTCCCGGTCCCCACCCCTTAAAGGGGGGGCCTTACCC
>NW_025058327.1:0-6364 GCF_019279795.1 Protopterus annectens | reverse complement strand
GGTACTGGTTCGAATAGCCCCATGTTTTAAGAGGGAAAGTACTTGTTTTTGAGCCTCTGTCCACTGATTTGGGGGCAGGTCTGGCCACCCGTTTGGTGTTGGCAACGTGTGGAAATGAAATCTTTATCCCTGAGACACTATATTTAAAACCCATTTGTCCTAGGTTATGAGTTCCCAGTTCTTTGCATGAAGAGCAATCTTTCCCCCCAAAGGGGCAGCTAAAAGGTAAGTGCTTGGTAATTTTAAAAGGAAGTCATTGAGACTGTTTACCGTAGGGGGTGTCTTGTTATTTCCAGATTTGAAAGTGGAGGCCCCCCATTACTTAGTTCTGAGACTCCCCTGGAACTGAAACCTGGTGCTTTTGCAGTGTCTGGATTTGGCTTGAGAGGATCTGGAAGGAGCTGAAAAGGACCAATTCTTAGTAGGCCAGTGCCTACTAAATCTTGGAGGTTGCACTTGTAAGAAATATTTAACAGTTTGTGTAGATTTAGCTTTATCTTCCATCTTTTTTAGAACTTCTTCAGCCTTATTGCCAAACAGACGGTCCTGATTTAAGGGAGCATCCAACAATTTTGCTTTAACATGATCAGGCAAAGATTGCTCCTTAAGCCAAGCATGCCTTCTAAGCACAGACCCAGTAACAGCAGCCCTGCAGGAAGCCTCTAAAGAATCAAAACCATATTGCAAAGTATGTTGTCCAACTTGTTCATCAGAATGCAACAAATCCTGTAAATCTTTATTTTCCACACAGTCAGGAAACATCATTTTCTGTTTAAGCAGTCCAATAATATGCTGTTGATATTTTAACATATGAAATTGGCAGTTTAAAGCCCTGATTGCCAAGGTTGCAGAAGTATAAACCTTCTTACCCCATCTATCCAGCACCCTGGAGTCTCTATCAGGAGGGGTAGGATTTTTAGCAGTAGAAGCCTTAGTGCCCTTGGACCCCTGAGAAATGGTTTCTGGATCTGCAACAGGATTTTTGAAAAGGAACTTGTGGGACTCAGGAACCCTGTAGTATCTGTCAGGTTTACTAGGAGCCGGAGGCAGGGAATCAGGGGCCATACTGGATTCCGAAAACACATCATCAACAATGTCTAGTACAGGAGGTATAGCCAAGGGCCTATGCTGAAGTAGAAGAAGGAAATTCCTAAGCCTCTTTTTTGAATCAGAAAATTCCTGACTTTCCCAATGGAAATGCTCCCTTAAGGTATGTAAAGTTTCCCCAAAGGAAAAATCCTCAGGAGGGGAAGCAGAGGGAATGGAATCTTCTGCATCAGAATCCTCATATGTAGGTATGGACAAATCCAGGTCATTAGAAGAATCAGAAGAAACAGAAACCTGATCAGAAGATTCACAATCAAGCTCAGCCCTAGGGCTCTTAGAGGGGGAGTGTGGCTACCCCTGATTAGATAATTAGATCTTCAACCATTTTGATAATTTGTTTTTTAGGCATAGGGGCCTGAACATGTGGCCTGGGCGTCATTTTTTTAGACATAGTTCGAGACTTAGGCCTTAGTAATTAAGGTGGAGTTGATTTAATATGCAAGTCTGTAGGCCTGAATACACCCTCATAAGCCGGTGCCTGCACAGTGGCTCTGGACCCATCCAAGGTAAGAGACATATGCGGGTTCCATAGGTGAAGCCTCTTGCAGCATACCGGACTCCGAATGGGTCTCAGTAGAGGCCTGCGAATCAGAAGTAGCAGGTATCAGGGGCTGCGAAAGCACCTCACTGAGTACCGGCGAACTGGCGACTGGCTTAAGAGAAGCGTCATTGGCAATTTTGGACCTTGACGGCCTGTCTCTGTCTTTATCTTTGTGTTTTTTTGGAATTCCGGTAGTTGGATGGCTAACCGATGACATTTCTGGATAATTAAACCGAGAACTGAAATATTTAGAGGCAAAAATGTACCGACGACTGATAGTGTGCTGATTAAATAAAGCACAAAACCAACAAAAAGGTACATTGTGGTCAGGGCCTAGGCAAGAAATACAGTAAGAATGAAAATCTTTGTGAGGTATTTGCTTTCCACAAGTAATGCCATTATTAACTTTTACTGACATCGGTAAGGAGCAAGAAAAAGTTTCCCCAATGGGGTACTTAGCTTTAAGTTGAAGACTTTGGTTCCGAAACTTGAAAACGAAAATTTCAGAGTCCACCGACCGGCACTTGTGAACTGCTTCTGCTTCAGGCACCGCACGGCAAGAAAGACTGATGTAATGGCGTCAGATGCATGTTTTATACCCCTGACGACCTGACGTCATGGAAGAAGGGACAGCAACTGACGCAAGACCCAAGACTTTGTTAATCAGGCCGACTGAGGGCAACCTGCCAGTAGATTACCCAAATGTAATGACTGCAACAGTGAAACATGAAGAACATCTATGAAACAATTTTTTCACTAATTTTATTGCAGAGAGGAAGATAAACCATGACAGTGTACCTAATCTACAGGGTTGCCACTCCTCTTTCTCTTTCTGCAGAGTAGTCCTGCTTTGGAAAATTCTGTTCTGTGGAAGAGGGGGCATAAAAAACTAATAATAGCATTAATATTTTGCAAGAAAAAAATATTTCTGACTTTTCTCTAAATGTTACTTGAATCTTTGATACTACATTTAACTCATCTTAAAATATAAAGTAGTATAAACAACCAACACTGCAAATCACAAGGTCTTTATCTTGGTAATAAGATGAAAATAACTGTTTTTCGTTAGATAATATGGTTTGTACAGCATAATCGGAAGTTTCAGTAAGATCATCCCATTTTGGGAAAATAAAAAAGATGTCAGCCCTTATAGCTGGCTACATATTTTGTATAGTGATCCATTTATAATAGATCCACACAAACTCAACACGTGAGAGATACAACTCTATTAAGAAGTTTGAATCCCTGCTGTCTTACACACCAGTCAGAACATGTGACAATTAGCGAGTTGTCATCATGCATACCTCACCTCCTAATTCAACCAAACACATATCACACATAACTACATATGCAGATGTCAACATCAGAAACATACCTAAACACTAGAGACCTCCCAAATACAGACACAATCACACTACACATGATACTTCCTCTGCAGAGCACAATACACAACAGCTCATGCACTAGTGTCTCACCTGTCAAGCCCTTAAGGCAAACCACAAACCCAAACATATTAGTCATAGGTGATTCCATTGTAAGACACACAGATGTCCCTCTCACCAGGCTGGATAAAGAAAAGGTCATGGTCAGCTGTCTGTCAGGTGCTAGGCTCCACCATATCACACATGCACTCAAGTTTGTCAACAACAGGTACTGTTTTGACTTCGTCATAGTTCATGTTGGTGTGAATGACTTCAGATGTACCTCTCTGGACTATATGAAGAGAGACCTGACTGAGCCCTTGGATTATGTGTCATAGGCAGGTATGTCCCTAGCCTTAAGCATAATTTTACCTTCACCTAGGATGATGCCTCACTACAAACAGAAAATGATTGACTTCAATAATTGGCTTAGTTTCTGGTATCATTCTAAGGGGATCCAGAATCTGTCAACCTAGGATGACATGATCAACAGACCTCGCTCCTTTTCCAGAGATGGTCTTCATCTGTCACCACTGGGATTTCAGTTACTGACTGAGGCTCTTGCCACCCCTATAGTGACTTTTTGGGGCAGCTTCTCAAGGACAAAATATGCAAAATATAAAGTCCATCTAAAACAGCCTCAAGATTATGCTGCTAAACACTAGCAGTCTTAACATGAAACTGCAATCACTGGAAGCAGTCCTTACCTTGGAAGATGCAGACATTTGTGCAGTCACAGATTCCTGGTTCAAGGCTGTGGAGGGCACCCCAGCCATACCATGTTACACCTCCTTCCACACGTTTAGACCACAAACTGAAGGTGTGAAAACTAAAGGAGGTGGTTTATCAATATTCATTAAAGATAAATACATCTCCAGTTTAGTTAAAAAGTATGATTCCCTGGAGATAGTTCAGGTGCAATTAACTGTTGGTAGGACACCTATTCAAGTCATTGCCAGTTAAAGGACCCCCTCCATGAATCAGGACACCCACTCTGCATATTTGGATATACTTTAGTCTATCAAGATACATATGGACATCATGGTTATGAGTAATTTTAACAACCCATCCATTTACTGGGTAAATTACTCATGCTCAAACTCACTTGCCCAATGGCTCCTCAACTTCGTTAACTCCAGTGCCCTGGAACAGCTGGTTGACACCACCACAATATGGGGGACTGACTGTAGCACCCCCACTGCAAGGTCTTCTCTGGTGAGATCTGACCACAAATCAGTCTCTTTCAAAGTAACTATCACTCCTGACTCCCCAGCAGCAACTAAACTAAATAACTTCTCCAAAGAAGATGTTAAACTCTTACAAGATGGTATAAATAGCTTCACTGTACCCCCCCCTCTCAGATGGAACTGTCAGCTATGCCAAGTTTTGCACCAGTGCTTTATACATACACCTGTATAACTGCATTGACTCGACTGTACCTGATAGGACCAAAACAAGTTCCTCAATGAAGAGCAAACCTGACTGATAGACAACTGCCATTAATAGGCTTTACAATAAGAGGAAGAAACTGCTGTCTAAGAGTAAGAGGAAGTGAGCCCTAAACTGGAAACACTCCCTCCTCAGCTTAAACAAGCAAATAAGACTTCTTGCGAAGTCTTGCAAAACAAACTATGAATCAAAATTAGCTTCCTGAACTAAGGACAACCATAAGGCATTCTTTACTTACATACGTAACCTAAAAGGAAAGGCTCAGATTTGTGTTGAACTGGTAGTTAATGATACCACATATACTGAGCCTGTGGACATAGCTAACTTGTTGGTTGACAGGTTCTGTGAAAATTTCACTCCCCTGTCCCCACCACATGTATCCGATGATATCCCTACCAGCTGTCCCCTACAGTGCATCTCTATAGAGCAAGTCATAAATGCCTCTCTAAGGCCAAAAACACAGCATCTATTGAGCCTGATAACATCCCAGGCTGTGTCCTACATGGGCTCTGACAAGAATTAGCAACACCACTGGGTACTCTTTTCAATCACAGTTTAAGCACAGCCTTCATCCCAGCTGAATGGAAAATAGGCACCGTTATTCCCTTGCATTAAGATGGTGCTTCTGCTCACCCTGGAAATTATAGCCCTATTAGCCTGACTAGCCTTATCTGCAAGGCCATGGAGTGAATCATTAGAGATCTTTTCAACAAAGATATGAGTAATCTCCAAACATTGACCGTGTTCAGTTTGGATTCGTCAAAGGGAGATCATGTCTGTTAAACTTTGTGAACTTCTTTGAGACCAAGACCCTGGACAAGGAAAAATCTGTGCATACACCCTACCTAGACCTAACCAAGGCTTTTGACACTATCCCCCTCTCAGGCATCATTGACAAACTCATCCAGCTAGGTATCAACTGTTATATCATTAGATGGATCACTAACTGGCTCACTGATAGATCCCATATAGTCAAAATAGGGGAATCCACCTCCAACAGCAGATCTGTAACCAGTGGTGTTCCACAGGGATCAGTCCCGGGTCCTCTACTGCTTGGAATCTGTTTCTCCAAAGTACAAGAGAAAAATAATGGTCTGTGGCTGACAAAGTTTGCTGATGACTGCAAACTGACAGCTGTCATAGAATCTCCGAATGATGCCAACATCCTACAAAAAGGTCTCAAACAAATGATTGGTGCCAAAGTTATGGCCTTACACTCAATGAAAAAATATATATTATCATCCCTTTCGATAAGAGTGATGTTCCTGCTAACTACAACATCAGTAGCAACACCCTAAGTATGCACTCAGTAGTGAGATACTTGGGAAGACAGGTTGACAGCAACCTTACCTTTGATTACCATATCTCCAGTTTTAAGAAGGGCATTGGGAGTGCCTTCTGTGTGGAGTCTGCATGTCCTTCCCATGATCGAGTGGGCATTTGAAAGACATGCGTTGAATGGGCATGCCTTCGTTGAAGGTTGGGCATTGGGCTGGCAACTCAACACCATGAAAAAAAGAAAAACAACTGCCAGTCATTAGCGGACTGGAGTTCCGCTGTGGCGACACTTAACCGGGAAAAGCCGAAAGACAAACAACATTCTATTTTGCTCATCTCATAAGTAAGGACATTTCCTCCAGAAAAAAAAAGAAGTTATAACCTTCCTGTACTCTTCCCTCATCAGGCCAATAATTGAGTGTAACGCCCCTTTTGGTATGTACCTTTCCAAGCACCTGCAGCAACTGGAAAGACCACAAAGGTTCCTCACAATGAAAATTCAAGGTCTACAGCATCTGTCCTATGTGGATCATCTGAAATCACTGTCACTTCATTCTGTTTCATACAG
>NW_025058326.1:0-5925 GCF_019279795.1 Protopterus annectens | reverse complement strand
TCCCCCCCTAAAAAAATTTTCCCCAAAAATGCCCATAAAAAAATTTTTGGCCCCCTACAAAATTTGGCCCCTTTTTTTTGGAAAAATCCCCCACCCTTACCAGACACCTGCAGCAACTGGAAAGACCACAAAAGTCCTCAACAAGAGGATCAAAGGGCTCAAACAGATGCCACATACTGACTGGTTAAAGAAACAGCAGCTCTACTCAGTGGCATATACTGCCTCTTCATAGGCAATCGGGCCTAAATATAAAGCCATGTCAAACCCTGACTTAATGGTCATGCTGCACCTCAGAATATCCAAATCCCATCAAGCTACATGCTGGAAAGACTTGAACCTCAGGAGTGATAAACATAGGACATGCTGGAGGGACACATTCATAACTCAGAGGCCCCCTTCACTCTGGAATATTATCCCAATACAGGTTAGGCAGAGTCACTCAGTGACTGTCTTCAAGAGGAATATTAATGACTGGATGGGACATTGTAGGTTTCCCCGGGGTATCTCTTATGTGTCACTGTTAGACAGAGGCACAGTATACTAACCTTGGAAAAGGGCATAGCAAGATAGATTTACAATGCATGGTGAAAGCCAACACATTCTGGCTAGGTTTATAAATGCCCTAGGGCAGATAGCCTAGTATGAACCTATGTATCTTGTTCACCATTGGCCCTATGTGCTTTTAAATTTACCAATGCAATCTCAATACTATGGTAGCATGTGCAAAGGTCAGTTGTCAGTCACCTCTATGGTACAGTTGTGGAATATGTGAGTCATGTATTTGTCACAGCTGCCACATGTACACAGTCAACCCTATCCCTACCCATGGATGTACAACACATGTATGAGATGGCATCACATAGCCAAACTGTGGACTAAGCACTCTGAACCCAGTACTGGCATAACCTGTCAGGTGGCATGAAATACTACAGTGACTGCAATACCAGTCTGGTGTAGACCTACACTCACAGCAATACAAGCAGGGAACACACCGGTCCATTCATGGAGCCTAACAATGGCATCCTGCCTGAGTGGCAGACACCTCTGCAGCTGGCACACAGGCATAGGGCCCTGAACACAGAAATAACACATAGCACACAAATCCTGGGGCCAAAAAGCACAGTCTGTACACCCATACAACACTCCTGCTGCAGTTGTGTTAGGTACTTTTATTGTCCTACAGTGAGGTCATGCTCACCAGGCTGGACAAGGTGAAGGTCACAGTGATATACTCATGGGGCACTATGGTCCACCACATAACACAAGCATACAGGCCAGTCAGATGCATGGACCCATATGACTCAGTCATTGTCCATGCCACTACAGCTGACGTGTGATGTCCCTCACTGGAATACATGATAGGGAACATGGAAGGCTGACTGAGCAAGTGGCACAGGCTGGTAGAACCCTGACCTTGGTTGGCATCATACCCTCACCAGGAATGCTGACATATTACTGAATGCTAATGAATTACTGTAGCTACAACACCCTAGCTGAAAGGTTCTTAGCATGGGCACTGCATTGCTATGGAACAACTTCTTGCCACTCCCACAACAGGTGAAAACATGCAGCACCTGTTCATCAACAACATGTAGACTATATGCCCCAGACCAGGTGTGTATCCTCACTGCTAGGTTGATAGCATCTACATCTCACACTGTATATACACATCCCACATGCAGCACCTGCACAAAAACCACAGTCAAATGTTGTGCAAATACCATGTATTCACATGTGGCAGGCAACCCCATGGTAACATTGGGGCACAGGTACATATGTATTTCACACAACATCATTTTGCATTGCCATAACTGGTTTAATCGATGTCATGCATTTTGTGAGAAACAACCTCACACATGGGCATTCTGTGAGCAAAACACACTGACATGTCTGGAATCAAAAGCCATAAAAATTTTGCTATTTTTTACAAGGATGTGCATCCTGTTGTGTTTTCCAGTTGCCAAAAGGGACCTTTCCTACACACCCCAACCCCCTTTACACACACTTGCGGATTCAAACCCCTACCTAACTAGTTATGACACTAGAGACGGACATTAGCAGAGCTATTCGATTACTGGGAGATTTCTTTCTCCTGATAACTTATAGGGTGCTGAACATCAGTGTTTAGGGGAATGGGGATCCTGTGTTTTCACAGTTGCCAAAAGGGATTTTTTATACACACCCAAAAAAACCCCCTTCCCCACACACTTGCTGGATTCAAACCCTACCCAACTATGTTATGACACTAGAACGGAGATTAGGGGGCCTTTGCAATGGGAGATTTTTTTTTCCTGATATACTTATAGGGTGCTGACATCATCAGTGTTTAGAAAGGGGAATGGGCATCCTGTGGTGTGTTTTTACAGTTGCCAAAAGGA
Organism: Protopterus annectens; assembly: GCF_019279795.1. NCBI lineage: Eukaryota > Metazoa > Chordata > Ceratodontiformes > Protopteridae > Protopterus > Protopterus annectens. The sequence goes on along the minus strand of NW_025058326.1, from coordinate 3,547 downwards.
TGTTTCTTTCATACATACAAACCCTCTTCACACACACTTGCCACTTATTAGATTCAAACCCCTACCTAACTATGTTATGACACTAGAGATGGACGCATTAGCAGAACACGCTATTCGCATTACTGGGAGATTTCCTTTCTCCTGATATACTTATAGGGTGCTGACATCATCAGTGTTTAGAAAGGGGAATGAGCATCCTGTGGTGTGTTTTCCCAGTTGCTAAAAGGAACATTTCCCTCACACAGACTTGCACACAGACCAACCACAATCACCCACACACACACACTCTGGATAAGCTGTCATTCCCTAGGGCAAACAGCCTAGTGTTGACCTCTACACCCATATGTTTAACTGTCAGATGCACATTATTTGGTGCTGATAGCAGTGTTTGCAGGTCTTTATTGCCATAACATTTCCTGTTTGTATGAACAACTTGTGTATCTGTGGAAGATGTTTGCATATGGGGGAAATCCACTATATCATGTATGTCTCTGTAGTCATTTAAGTGTGAGCACTGGTCAGATTGCTATAATGTTGTTGGTTACTGGAATAACACGTACATATACCAGATATATGTGGCAAAATGCTAAACTGATATTTGGACTAAGTGTGTGAGCATGCCCAGTTCAGCCTTCCCATGGCATGTTGTGTGAAAGATGTCTCATTTATCAAAGTGTGTGAGCATGCCCAGTGTGAGCTTTCCATATGTTGAACTCTGCAGCCCATCACATTTGTGGATGAGTGTGAACTTCAACAAATATCTCCTGTTTATGGTTGTGTGTTCTGTGTCATTTTGTGTAGTTACTGTCCAAATGCTTTTGTGTGAACACAACAGGGATTATACTGTGCCTGCAGGTTTTGCATGGGATACTTTGCATACAATTGTCAACATCCGTTTCATACTGACCTAACACTGTAGTACTGTATAGTGTAGTGGTTCAGTACTTTCACTGTGGTGGACAGTATCCTGGGCTTTAGTCCTATCACTGCTTTACATTTCCATAGTGAGCACAACAGCCTGGTTAGGGTCCAGTTGTACATCTGACCATGTTGCATTATGTTCAGATATTAACTACTTACAACAGCCTCGTCCAACATCAGTAGTGTATTCCACAACATAGGTGTACATTGGCAAACACTACCGATGTGCCCTAGGCCATTTCTAATGCTAGTCAGAGAGTGTGTTTGTCCTTCAACACATTGTAAGTGTAGTTTGCCATGACATATGTCATGTTTAATATACTGCGGCTGTGTCTCCCCCTGACATAACAGTGATACCCAGGGTAAACCTACCATCTCCCATCCACTCATTAAGATTCCTGTTGAGGAGAATCAATGAGTGACTCTATGGATAACCTGTACTGGTAGTTTACTCATGCATGGGGGGGGGGGCTTCTGTGTTATGGATAATGCAGTACAGCTTGTCCTATGTATGTCAGTGATGGGGTTCAGGTCCCTCATGTGCATAGCTCACTGCCATTCAGATTGTACAAGGTGCAGCATGTTCATTGATTCCAGCTTGGACATGGCTTTCTACATCAGGCACAGCTTGCGTCTGGGTGGCCAGCATGGCAGTGTGTGGAGTTGCACTCTGTTTAATCAGGCAACACATTACATCTGTTCAAGCTCTTTGATACTCCTGGTGAGGTACTGTTGTGGACTTTACAGTTGATGGAGGTGTCTGCTGAGGTATGCCCCACAGGGGCTGTTGTAGTCAATTGTAACGCTGATGAAGGATAACTGCAGAACCACAATGACCTCCCCTTATCTAGATGTCATAACCTTCATGATTAGGTTGGTATATGTATTGTTTCTGTTAACACTACAGCCACATGTTTGTCCAATGCAGGATATCTATCACCTTGTGTACCCAGGTCTGTCATTACATGTTAAGTATGTAATGGGTTAACACCTATGTGGTAATTGGTGGTCACTTACTGTATATCCACAGAGGTTGACTATACAGTTTTCTCCATTTAACTTGCTGACATGGCTATGGCACCAGTTGTCTGTTTCTATGTGGCCCTTTTGTGGGATGCTTGTGTCAGCTGGACTGTCAGATATGTTGGGCAGTTTGTAGTCCTCTGCAAACATGTTCAGGCACAGTCCTTACATGTTGGCCTGTACCTATGGGGCATATATACCAGACGGGGAAGGTCCCAGGACCAAGCTTTGTGGGATACCTGTTATATGTGGTTTGTAGTCTGACATGGCTGCAGCATGTCTGACCATGTCAGTTCTGTCGTTGGTCTGGTTTGCAACCCCCCTAGTGACATAGGGGTGTATATATAAGCTGGTGAGCATATCTATATTGAACACATAGGGTATTGTATGGAAGGCTTTGCAAGGTCCAGCTACACTGTGTGGACCACATTGCCCTCATCAGTGACCTCAATTACTGTTTCAACTGAGTCACACATGTTTAGGGGCAGGGTCTGCACTTAATAAACCCACACTGGGTAGGGTCGGGTGTCAATAGATCCCCAATATCTTTATGTCTGCGGTACATGCTGATCCTTTCCATAGCTGTGCAGACCAAGCTTCTCAGGATTCTGTGGTGGTTGTTTTTAGTATCCATTCAGGCGACACCTTTCTTGAGAATGACCACTGTTGTTATACACTGCTCTTTGGGTACATATCCTGTGGTAAGGCTGACATAATGTCAGGGAGGCAGCAGTCTGCTGGGAAAGATATTTTGCATTATGGGGGGGGGGGGTTTGCACTGCACCTGTCAGGATGTATGTTGGCAATACGTGTGTGTTTGGTATGTTGTTTGTAATATTTGTGTGATCCAGAGCATATCTGGGAATTCACAACACGCTTCCTACCATCAGTTGCAGCAGCCTTGGGATTATCCTTAGTGTCCTGTACAATTTGTATCATAATAGGTTCATAGGTTCATACTAGGCTATCCACCCTAGGGCATTTGTAAGCCTAGCCACAGTGTGTGTGGCTTTTGCCACCCCTTGCTATGTGAATATTATGGCCATTTATGATTTACTTAGCTGTGCCTCTGTCTGGACATGACACAGTAAAGACCCCCAGTGTACATCTACAATTATCCATCCATTTTGCCAACTTCCTGTTGAAGAGTGTCAGTGAGGGGCTCTGCCTAACATGTAGTGGTATTCTGTTCCAGGGTGTGGAGAGCCTCAGGGTTAGGTATCTGTCCCTCCAGCACATCCTATTTCATTATGTGTTGAGGTTGACATCTCTGACTCACACAGCTCCGATGGCTTTGAGTTTTCTGGGGTGGAGCATGTCCATTACTTCTTTTTGGTTGGAAAAAATTTTTGGACTTTTGTTACCAACCCGGACAAAACAAATTTGGCCCCTCTTGGGGAGGCTTAGGTTTTTGTTTTTTTTTGGGGGGGGGGGGGCTGCCTTTTTTCAGATTTTGACGTGTCCATATCAGCCCCGTGGTGTCTACAGCCAGGCCAGGGCCCCCTAAAGGAACCATTTTTTTTATTTTTTTAGGGGCCCTTTTCTTAACTCCTTTGGTTGAGTGACGCTGTGAGTCTTCCTTGGTTAGTTTCCAGGGGGTGCA
>NW_025058325.1:0-6855 GCF_019279795.1 Protopterus annectens | reverse complement strand
CCTGACCATCACTCATTGCACCATTGTCCAACCTTTCATCGAAATTTAATTCATCATTCATGTTGTCCTGGTTATAAGCTATATTAAAATTATAGGAAGAAACATCACGGGGTTTAGGATAGTTTGTTTTTTCTTTATATTCCAAAATATCTCTATCCAGTTTCCTACATTTTCTCTCAAATACATTCCCCATACTTTTCTCAATACTTTTCAGTGTTGTCTGGTATTTTATCTGATTTTCCTCAACAGAAAAAAGTAGGTCTTTGGTAATACATGTGTTTACCTCTTCTAATCTTTTGTTCAGACCCTCCATTTTCCTTATATTTTCCTTGATAATGGCTTTCAAAATCTTCAAACCACACTTATTGAAAATTGTTAGCAATTCCTGGTGGAATTCACTTTCTGCCCTAACCTTATTAGGGTATTTACATACCCTTAATCCTTTTGGCACAATGTTTAAATTTATACACTCATTCAAATATGCATTCTCCAACTCCAAATTTTTAAATCTGAACAACATTTCGTCAAATAGCTTCATATTGTGTTTAAAAGTAAAATTGACTTCTTTTACATTCACTTTTTGTGCATTTCTTGAATTAAAACTATATTTAAAGTTTAAAACATTAGCAAAGTCTGTTTGGTACTGTATATTGTCCCCATTGCAGTTACCTGCTGGCCTGTTGCTAGCTACTACATCGCTATAGCCTTTTGGGCAAGTCCTGATGTTTTTCTGTCTCACCCCTCTATTGTCATCATCTCGCAAATTAATTTGTGGTGTAATTTCTTCGTCTTGGTTAGACCTGAAGATAGCTGGTATTCCCAAATCAATTTGGGTCCTTTAAGCTGCTTACTCATAAAACACCGTAAGCTCAGAGTTATCCACGTTCAAAGGGCTGCTAGTATTCTCCCTCGGACCCTTCCTTTACCTCCTGGGTAAAGCTTCCTGGTTGTCCGGTATCTCCGTTGTTAGTCTAGGTGTAGCATTGCCTCTTCCTACCAATAACTCAATGAGCTGAGTTAATTGGTCGGAAAGTTTGTCAAACTTCTCAGTACTGGCCAATCCTGTCTCGCCCTCAGTGGGTGCTATCGAGCCCTCCTCCACCTCCATCATGAGAGCAATTCACGAGGTACAATGGAGGCTAGCACAAGTTCACAACTCACCAAATACAAAGCACCAGTGGAGGAAATAAAGCCCAGTCCTTTCTTTTAACTCCGATTTAATGTCAAAAAGCACGACAAGTCAATCCATAAAAGCAAAAGACCATCACAAAAACGAACTTCAAGGCACATCTCTGTCTAAAAACATTTTATGTAATCTTCCACATTCCTCTTCAAAATCCTTCGTTCTAGAGGTCATTCTGCTACCCCTGACATATTGTCCCTTAATTATACCTTTCTTATGGTGGTGGGGATGGGCACTATCATATGCTATAAATGAGTTGGAATAACTATCCTTTCTAAATACCTTTGAAAAAAACTTACCCTCTCCTTTACCAACAAAAATGTCCAAATATTTTAAATATTCTTTGCTCTGAGTAAAGGTGAAAGAAAGAAAACTAGTGGTTCTGGATAAATACTCCAAAAAAGATGTAAATTCTGCATCAGACCCAACCCATAAAAGGCAAATATCATCTAGGTAATGCTTATACATCTTCCAACAAGCCTTGAACTGAGAATTTAAAATATACTTATGTTCCCATGCTGCCAAAATAATATTGGCGTAAATGGGTTTTCTAGCGATGATATTTCCATAACCAACTCCATAATCTTGCTTAAAGAAAACTCTCCTTAAGTAGTGCAAGTAATTGTTAATTCAGGACCAAATCCATTAAAGAGTCAGGATCAAGCCAAAATTCATTATGTGAAGAATTTTCCATAGATTAGTCAAGGCCTCCTCAAACCACTCCATATCCTCCTTATAAGGGATGGACGAAAAAAGGTCAACTGTATCCATTATTATGAAAGTTATATTTTCATCAAATAGTTCCTCCTTTAAATTCCGCAATAAATCCCAGGAATCCTTTACAATATCCACCCCCTCATTCAATACTTCTTTTAATTTATTATCTAACCATTTGGCTATGGGGGCTGTCACAGACCCTTCTGATGACACAATAGGTCTCATGGGTGGGTTTATGACATTCTTATGAACCTTCGGTACTCCAAATATATTGGGAACTTTAGGTTTTTCTACATACAAAAATCTGTATGTGTTCACATCTATTGAACCCTCCAATAATAAATCGTTCAATGCTACAAACACCTTTTTGTTGCCAATATTAATTTCATTTAAGGAGGATCTCATGTACCGCTCTTCATTTTCTAACACTTCTAACATTTTAGATTCATAATATACTTGATCCATAATAATGGTTCCCCCTCCTTTGTCCGGTTTGAGTATTCTTATTGTGGGGTCTCGGGATAATTGTTGTAATAAATCATTTTCTTCCTTAGTAATATTTGGTCCCACCCAGTTTTTAGATAATTCCTTCCTAATTTTTTTCTCCATCATTACTTCAAAGTTTTTTAATTGCTGATTTACAGGTGGATTATAAATGCTTCTTTTCTTTAGGGTACTCGTGATGGTATTATTCTCATTATGTCCCTGGAACATAAGGTCTAGATTTTTCTTCCTAATGAACAGTTTCAAATCGATCAACACTTTACTCAGGTCAGCCTTTTTATTAGGAACAAATTTCAGACCCTTAGTAAATAATTGGAAGAAAACCTCAGTGATTTCCAAGGCACTATATTTATAAATACTATAGTCATTTAATTTCCATACTACCCCTTCCTTTTTCATCTGTTTTCCCAAGGGTTCCAATTCATCACCCTTCCTAAGATAGCTTACCATTGTTTGTAAGCCCTGTTCCTGTTCCTGTACTGATACTGTTGTTTCTGTCCCCCCCCTCCTGATAGTTTTTTTGAAAATTCTTCTGATAATTATTTCTGATTCTCTCAGACCTCCTTAGTTCTGGAAACTCCTGACCATCACTCATTGCACCATTGTCCAACCTTTCATCAAAATTTAATTCATCATTCATGTTGTCGTGGTTATAAGCTATATTAAAATTATAGGAAGAAACATCACGGGGTTTAGGATAGTTTGTTTTTTCTTTATATTCCAAAATATCTCTATCCAGTTTCCTACATTTTCTCTCAAATACATTCCCCATACTTTTCTCAATACTTTTCAGTGTTGTCTGGTATTTTATCTGATTTTCCTCAACAGAAAAAAGTAGGTCTTTGGTAGTACATGTGTTTACCTCTTCTAATCTTTTGTTCAGACCCTCCATTTCCCTTATATTTTCCTTGATAATGGCTTTCAAAATCTCCAAACCACACTTATCGAAAATAGTTAGCAATTCCTGGTGGAATTCACTTCCTGCCCTAACCTTATCAGGGTATTTACATACCCTTAATCCTTTTGGCACAATGTTTAATTTATACACTCATTCAAATATGCATTCTCCAACTCCAAATTTTTAAATCTGAACAACATTTCGTCAAATAACTTCATATTGTGTTTAAAAGTAAAATTGACTTCTTTTACACTCACTTTTTGTGCATTTTTTGAATTAAAAGTATATTTAAAGTTTAAAACATTAGCAAAGTCCGTTTGGTACTGTATATTGTCCCCATTGCAGTTACCTGCTGGCCTGTTGCTAGCTACGACATTGCTATAGCCTTTTGGGCAAGTCCTGATGTTTTTCTGTCTCGCCCCTCTATTGTCGTCATCTCGCAAATTAATTTGTGGTGTAATTTCTTCGTCTTGGTTAGACCTGAAGATAGCTGGTATTCCCAAATCAATTTGGGTCCTTTCGCTGTTATATACTGTTTAGATTACTAGTAGAGCAGTTCTAAGGGAAAAAATGAAGAACAGACTTTATAGAGCCAGAAAAAGTTTAACCTTGTTAAACCAGTGCTGCCCGATGCTGCTCTAGTTAGCAACTCAGCTTCAATCAGCTAAAAGCACTCTAAAAGCGTGCTTGATAGCAGGGGCTGGAAAGAGACAGAGATTGACCCAAAGATAGCCAATAAAACTCCACAGTTTTCAAGTCAGTAACCACTCCCATGGGGGGCAGGGAAGCAGCTCAATGTTTATCACTGCCACTGATCAACAGAGAGACTTTCCTTTAGCCCAAGCAAAAATGGCCTCATAGAAACTTACAAAACAGTTCAAGAACAGCAAGCCTGTAGCTTGAACTTTTTTTAAATCTCAGAAAGTGGGAAAAAAAGCAAGATTTTTTTTGTTTTTGTTTTTTCAGAGATAGCAAAGGTTCACAAGTAATATCAAGTTATAACAGTGCAGTAAATGACCCCACACAAGAGTGCTAGGTCAAAGAGACAAGAAAAATGCTCACAAGTTTGAGAGAAAAAAATGATTTTAAAATTATGTTGCAAACAGGAAATTCAGTAAACAGCTTTTTTAGTTGTGCTCTAAATACAGCTACTAATGTAGAAATCAAGTTCTAACAAGCCAGAAAATGCTCCAAACTAGGCAAGCTAATTTTGAAAAACGTATCAAAATAAACAGAGGGAAAAATACTTAAAATCTCAAAGAAGTGGCTCCTTTCTTCTCTCAGCATTTTCTCACTCTTGGTGGGTGCTTCACCAACAGCCAACAAGCCTGAAAGATGCCAAAACCATGAAGGGCAACTAGGTTTTTTAAGGGGAGTCATGAGAGGAGTTTTGGAAATGACCCCTTTTTAGCCAATAAAACTACAGTTTCAGAGTCAGTAACCACTCCCACGAGGGGGCAGAGGCGCAGCTCAGCTATGTTTCACTGCCACTGATCAACTCAGAGCACTTCCTTTAGCCCAAGCAAAATGGCCTCACAGAAACTTACAAAACAGTTCAAGAACATGCGCCTGTAACTTGAACTTTTTAAATCTTCAGAAAAGTGGAAAAAAGCAAGATTTTTTTTTTGTTTTTTCAGAGATAGCAGAGGTTCAAAGTAATATCAAGTTATAACAGTGCAGTAAATCACCCCACACAAGAGTGCTAGGTCAAAGACAGAAAATATGCAAGTTTTGAGAAAAAAACGATTTTAAAATTAAGTGCAAACAGGAAATTCAGTAAACAGCTTTTGGTTGTGCTCTAAATACAGCTACTAATGCAGAAATCAAGTTTAACAAGCCAGAAAATGCTCAAACTAGGCAGCTATGCAGAAAAACTTATCAAATAAAAAGAGGAAAAATACTTAAAATCTCAAAAGTGGCTCATTTCTTCTCTCAGCGTTTTCTCCTCTTGGTGGGTGCTTCACCAACAGCCAACAAGCCTGAAAAGATGCCAAAACCACGAGGCAACTAGGTTTTAAGAGAGGAAGATGAAGGAGTTTTGGAAATGACCCCTTTTGGCCAATAAAACTACAGTTTCAAGTCAGTAACCACTCCCATGGGAGGCAGGGAAGCAGCTCAATGTTTTACACTGCCACTGATCAAGAGAGAGACTTTCCTCTAGCCCAAGCAAAAATGGCCTCACAGAAACTTACAAAACAGTTCAAGAACAGCAAGCCTGTAACTTGAACCTTTAAGGCCAGAAAAGTGGGAAAAAAGCAAGATTTTTTTTTGTTTTTTTCAGAGATAGCAGAGGTTCACAAGTAATATCAAGTTATAACAGTGCAGTAAATGACCCCACACAAGAGTGCTAGGTCAAAGACAGAAAATATGCAAGTTTTGAGAAAAAAATGATTTTAAAATTAAGTGCAAACAGGAAATTCAATAAACAGCTTTGGTTGTGCTCTAAATACAGCTACTAATGCAGAAATCAAGTTTAACAAGCCAGAAAATGCTCAAACTAGGCAGCTATGCAGGAAAACTTATCAAATAAACAGAGGAAAAGTTACTTAAAATCCTCAAAGTGAAGGCTCCTTTCTTCTCTCAGCATTTCCTCCTCTTGGTGGGTTTCTTCACCAACAATATGCAAGCCTGAAAAGGCGCCAAAACCACTGAGGCAACTAGGTTTTAAGAAGAGGAAGATGAAGGAGTTTTGGAAATGAAACCCTTTTGTATGCAAACTACAGTTTCAAGTCAGTAACCACTCCCACGGGGGCAGGGGAAGCAGCTCAATGTTTTCACCGCCACTGATCAACAGAGAGACTTTCCTCTAGCCCAAGCAAAAATGGCCTCACAGAATCTTACAAAACAGTTCCAAGGAACAGCAAGCCTGTAACTTGAGACTTTTTTAAATCTCAGAAAAGTAAGGGAAAAAAATCAAGATTTTTTTTTTGTTTTTGTTTTTTCAGAGATAGCAGGGGTTCACAAAGTAATACCAAGTTATAACAGTGCAGTAAATGACCCACACAAGCGTGCTGGAGTCAAAGACTAGAAAAATATGCACAGAAGTTTGAGAAAACTATTATTTTTAAAATTAAGTGCAAACAGGAAATTCAGTAAACAGCTTTTGGTTGTGCTCTAAATACAGCTACTAGTGCAGAAATCAAGTTTAACAAGCCAGAAAATGCTCAAACTAGGCAGCTATGCAGAAAAACTTATCAAATAAACAGAGGAAAAATACTTAAACCTCAAAAGTGGCTCCTTTCTTCTCTAAGCGTTTTCTCCTCTTGGTGGGTGCTTCACCAACAGCCAACAAGCCGAAGTAATCTCTATAAAGTTGAACAAGTCCTCTGTGCATGCATGAGCATCCACATCTTCACTGCAAGGAGTGCCTACAAACACTGTGTTTCAGGCTGTCAACCCCATGGGTGTAGCAGTGTGACATTAACTTTGCTGGACTTGCACAGTGTATACATTTTGTAGGTATAGTATTGTGACCAAGCCTAATAAAAGATTATGGATTAATCTGACAGGCCACATGCCTGGCAAAGCATTGTGATCACACAGCCATGTTTTG
>NW_025058324.1:0-6048 GCF_019279795.1 Protopterus annectens | reverse complement strand
AAAATTCCTTTTGCAGACATGGAATTAGTGGTATTATTGTTTAAACTGTGGCTGGGAACCATATGTTTTTGGGAACCATAGTTTTCTCATGCAGCTTTGCACATGGGATTAGTAAGATGCAAGATGCCATGAATCCCAGAGCCTGCAGGATTTTCCTTGCAGTCAGCCTGGTCAATTTGCCAGTGTTCTGAAATATTGAATTAGTGCCTGCTTCTCTGCGTGAGGTAGGCCATCTGGGTGTTTGTGTCCAAATTGGCACCCAGGAAAATTATCTTCGAGAGGGTATTAGCCTGATTTCTTTTGTTGACTGTATCCCAGAAAGTTTAATAACATTATTACATAAGCCAGATGTTTCAGAAGAATGCCTTGCTGTCCGCTTGGATCAGGCAGTCCAAATAAGAGTATATTTGTATCCTTGAAGTCTGCAGGCAATTACTGATGCCAGGCATTTCTGAATACTCTGGGCGTAGTAGATAAGCCAAAGGGCAATGCAGAGAATTAATAATGGGTTAAACCTGCAAGAAATCTGAGGTATCTTCTGCAATTTTGCCTGATTGGGACATGCAGGTATGCCTCCTTGAGTTCCAATGTTACCAGCCAAGACTCCTTGCCCAGCATGGAAGAAGTTGCTGTAGAGTGAGCATCTTGAATTTTGATAGAGTAGGAATGTGTTTAGATGGAAAGATCCAAAATAGGTCTCCAATCTTTTCCTTCCTTGGCACCAGAAATAGCCTGGAATAAAACCTTGACCTTGTTCTAGTAGGTACCTCTTGAATAGCTTTCATGTTTATAAGATCTGAAATTTGCTTTTGTGTTTCTGCCTCTTTGATTGTGTGGCAGGTTTTGGCATGCCTCTCTATTTTTGGAAGGGTAAGGAAATGGAATTTGTAGCCTCTAAGGCTTATAATGTCCAGGGATCCATTTGTCCTTTGTGACATGCCAATTTTTGAGAATAGTGCCAGCTTTCTCCTAAGGGGGCCATTTGAGACCTGGTTGGTATGCAAAGGGGAAAGTCATTGGGTTTGCTTCTGAAAAGATTGCGAAGCTGTCCTCACCTCACCTCTTGTGTAGGAGCTTGCCATTGTCTGCCTCTGTACTCATCCTTGTGATTGTCCTCCTCTGCCCCTCGGCCTGTATCTGTCTCTCTTTGGGGTCTGTCTGTGGCAGGAAAGGACCAGTTAGAAGGCCAATTTCTATTAAAACGCGGGGTTGAACCTGCAGAAATTCTTTCACAGTTTGCATGATTTAGCCTTTTCCTCCATTTTCTCCTCGTAATACTCTCAGCATTTGCCCTCAAACAGTACATCCTTTTGAAGAGTAATCAGTAATTCAGCTTTGACATGATCAGGCAAGGCTTGTTCCTTGAGCCGGCATGCCTACGTATGACTGGAGCCTGTAATAGCAGCCTTCCCACATGAGGCCTCAGAGCATCAAAACCACATTGTAAGGTATGTTTACCCAATTTGTTCTGCACTATGCATCAAATCCTGCAACCCTTCACGCCTGGTTGTCTTGTGTTGTGACATTTTACTCTTTTCAATTGAGATAACAGGAACTGCTGGTGGTATTTTTGAAGACATGAAACTGACAGTTTAAGGCCCTGCTTTGGACAAGTGCGCCGAGGTATATACCTTTTTTCCCACCTTCTAAGATCTGGAATCTCTCGGAAGGCAATGGATTTTGGCAATGGAGGCCTTGTAACTCCCTTTGGGCCCTGTGAGATGGTTTCTAGGTCAGCAGCATGGCTTTTTGTATAGAAATTGTGTGAGTCAGGAACCTGGTAGTACCTGTCAGGCTTAACTGAGCTGATAGTAAGAGAGTCCGTTAAGGCAAGCCTCCGAGTAAAACATCATCTAGGATGCCCAAGACAGGAGGTATAGCCAGAGGAGGCTTCTGTGCTGGGGTAAATAAAAGAAATTCCCCTGAGCCTTTCTTAACCTGAATAATCCTGGCCTCCCAGTGGAAGTGTTCCCCATAGCGCAGAGTTTCCCCAAATGAGTAACTTCTAGGGGATACAGAAGGAATAGACTCCTCTGCATCAGAGTCTTCAAAAAGGGGAGCAAGACCGTTCCCATAATCAGAGTGTTCTTTGAAATAATGGAGCCCTGATCAGTGGAGGGGAATCTTCCTCCACTCTGGGTCTTTTGGTCCGAAGTGGCTGAGAACCCTGATTGTGAGGCAATTAAACTCTCAGCCATTTTAAGCATCTGTTTCTAGGCATGGGGCCTGAGGATGGCCCTGTGTAGCTGGTCTCTTAGGGTGCATGGCTTGCCTTTAGACTTGGTGAAAGCCTTGATGGAGAAAGAAGAGGAAGGTCTGAAGACACTTGAGTGGAGGTGGACCTGTCCACATTCTGTGTTTCAAGGCCAAGAGTGGCTTCGGTATCTGTAGTCGGGGTGTGGGGTCGGTGGTTCGCTTAATTGGAAAATAAGTGATGACACCGAAGATGTGTCGCCGGGTAATCAGGGGCTGCGAGGCGCCTCGCTGAGGAACCGGACCACGTAGTCGGCTTTGGCATGGTGTCGTAGAGGCCGCGACCTCGAAGTGTCGTCCGTCTTCGCGCTTTAGATTAAAACCGAGTCGGAGTATCCGATTTACATAGTATAGTTAAATGCTTTCCCAAAAATGTTGGTGAACTCCCGCCTGAATGCTTTTACAGCGCTTATATCGTAGCACAAAAGCATGGTGACCGGTGATGTCGTGGTCTAGGCCTAAACAAGGTATACAGAGGGAATGGAAATCCTTATGCGTATTTGTTCTACAAGAAATACAATTATTAATCCTTTGTCTGACATCGGGTCTTGAGGCAAGAAAAGTTTCCAACGGGGTACTTAGTTTAAGAAGACTTGGTTCCAAATTTTCATGATTCAGGATATCAATCGGGCACTTGCTTAACTGCTTCTGCTTCGGCAACGACGCAAGAAAAGACTGAAGAAAAATGGCGCCAGCTGGTTCTTTTATACCCCTGTCACACTGAAGTCAGGGAAGAAGCTTATCTACAACCGATGCCGGATCGACTTTGGAATTCGCCGACCGAGACCCTGACGGCAGGGAGAACCCATCTGTTATGACTGCAGCTGTATGCACGGCGAACATCAGCAGCAAATCTGTAACTGAACTTTCTTAAATTTCAGAAAGTGGGAAAAAAGCAAGATTTTTTTTTCTTTTTGTTTTAGTTTAAAGGTGCAGAGATACACAAGTAGAATATTCACAACAACAGTGTAATAAATGACCCCACACTTGGAGTGCTAGGCCAAAGTCAGGTAAATGCAGCCTAAGAGAAAACGACGGGTTAAGTGCAACACAGGAAATGCAGTAAACAGGCTCTAGATGTGTTCTTAAATAATTGCTCTTGGATGAAGCAGACATAAACTTTAGCAAGCTGGAAAATGCCAAAAGTAGGCGGCAAAGCAGTAAATCTTAACAAAAATCAGAAGAAAATACTTAAAATCACAAAGTGGCTCTTTTCTTCTCAGCATTTTCCCCTTTAAAAGCTTCAGCAACAACTAGCAAGCCTGAGCAGCCAAAACCACAAGGCAGCTGGTTTTAAGAGAGAGAGATCAAGGAGTTTAGAATTGACCCAAAATGGTGAAAACTACAGCTTCTAGGCAGTAAACTTACCCCTGCTGGTGGGACAGGGCAGGCTGTTCAGTGTTAACCACTGCCACTGGTGAGCACAGAGACTCCCTTTAGCCCACAAGCACTGTAATTTCTAGAAACTTACAAACAGTTCAGAACAGCAAATCTGAAAGTGAACCTCTTAAATTTCAGAAAGTGGAAAAAAAAGCAAGATTTTTTTGTTTTTTTCTTTTTTTGCTTTAGCTTAAAGGTAGCAGAAATACACAAGTAGCAGAATATTCACAACAGTGCAATAAATGACCCCACACTTGAGTGCTAGGCCAAAGTCAGGTAAATGCCATTTTAAGAGAAAAAAAAAAGATTTTAAATTAAGTGCAACACAGGAAATGCAGTAAACAGGCTCTGGATGTGTTCTAAATACTGTTTCTGATACAGATATAAACTTTAGCAAGCCAAAAAATGCCAAAAAAGTAGGCGGCAAAGCAGTAAATCTTAACAAAAAAGCAGGAGAAAATACTAAAAATTACAAAAGTTGCTCCTTTTCTTCTCTCAGCATTTTCTCCCCTTGGTAGGTGTCACTTCCAGCAACAACTAGCTGTAAGTTTGAAAGAAACCCCAAAACCACAAGGCAGCTAAAATGGTAGTTTTAAGTGGAGAGAGAGATCAAGGAGTTTAGAATTGACCCAAAATGGCCAATAAACTACAGCTTCTAGGCAGTAAACTACTTCCTTTACAGGGACAGGCAGGCTGTTCAGCAAGTTAACCACTGCCACTGGTGAACACAGAGACTTCCCTTTAGCCTGGCAGCACTGGCCTTCTAGAAAACTTACAAACAGTCTGAACAGCAAATCTGTAACCGAACTTCTTAAATTTAGAAAGTGGGAAAAAAAGAAGATTTTTTTGTTTTTATTTCTTTTTTTGTTTTAGTTTAAAGGTAGCAGAGAAACACAAAGTAGCAGAATATTCACAATAGTGCAATAAATGACCCCACACTGAGTGCTAGGCCAAAGTCAGGTAAAATGCAGTTTTAAGAGAAAACAACGATTTTAAATTAAGTGCAACACAGGAAATGCAGTAAACAGGCTCTTAGATGCATTCCCTGCAAATACTGTTTCTGATACAGATATAAACTTTAGCAAGCCAGAAATGCCACAAAGTAGTAGGCGGTAAAGCAGTAAATCTTAACAAAAAATCAGAAGAAAATACTTTAAAATTATTAAAAGTGGCTCCTTTTCTTCTCCTTTTCAGCATTTTCTCCCTTGGTAGGTGCTTCAGCAACAAGTAGCAAGCCTGAAAGACGCCAAAACCACAACGAGAGGCAGCCGGGTTTTAAGAGAGAGAGATCAAGGAGTTTAGAATTGACCTGCAAAATGGCCGCAGGCAACTACAGCTTCTAGGCAGTAACCTACTCCTAGCAGGGACAGGCAGGCTTGTTCAGTGTTAAACCACTGCCACTGGTGAACACAGAGACTTCCCTTTAGCCCAAGCAAAGACAGGCCTTCTAGAAACTTACAAACAGTCCAGAACAGCAAATCTGTAACTGAACTTTCTTAAATTTCAGAAAGTGGGAAAAAAGCAACATTTTTTTGTTTTATTTCTTTTTTCTTTTTGTTTTAGCTTAAAGGTAGCAGAGATAGACAAGTAGCAGAATATTCACAAATAGTGCAATAAATGACCCCAATAATTTGAGCAAGCTAGGCTGAAAGTCAGGTAAAATGCAGTTTTAAGAAAAGAAAACAACTTTAAATTAAGTGCAACACAGGAAATGCAGTAAACAGGCTCTAGATGTGTTCTAAATACTGTTTCTGATACAGATATAAACTTTAGCAAGCCAGAAAATGCCAAAACGTAGGCGGCAAAGCAGAAAATCTTAACAAAAAATCAGAAGAAAATACTTAAAAATCACAAAGTGGCTCCTTTCTTCTCTCAGCATGTTTCTCCCCTTGGTAGGTGCTTCCAGCAACAACTAGCAAGCCTGGAAAAGCATGCCAAACCACGCAGGCAGCTGGGTTTTAGAGAGAGAGATCAAGGAGTTTAGAATTGACCCAAAATGGCCAATATCAAAACTACAGCTTTTAGGCAAAAGTAACTCTGCCACCTACAGGGACATGTGTAGGCTGTTCAGTGTTAACCACTGCCACTGGTGAACACAGAGAGACTTCCCTTTAGCCCAAGGTGAAGCACTGGCCTTCTTGAAACTTGGCACAAACAGTTCAGAACAGTGCAAATCTGGTAACTGAACTTCTTCTCTTAAATTTCAGAAAGTGGAAAAAAAGCAAGATTTTTTGTTTTTTTCTTTTTTGTTTTAGTTTAAAGGTAGCAGAGATATTGACAAGTAGCAGAATATTCACAACAGTGTAATAAATGACTCCACACTTGAGTGCTAGGGCCAACAAAAGTGGTCTTCTCTCAGCCGCCCCTGGCAGGTGTGTCAGCAACAACTAGAAAAAAAACCAAAAAAAAGGGGGA
>NW_025058323.1:0-6628 GCF_019279795.1 Protopterus annectens | reverse complement strand
TTTCCCTCATAAAAATATGCCATTATCTCCCATTTTAAAGCATGATAAAGATCCTAAAGTAGTAACATCCTATCATCCTATCTCACTATTGAATGTAGACTATAAAATCTTCACTTGAATTCTTGCAAAAAGATTAAATCAATTCATGCCAAAATTAATAAAAGATGATCAAACAGGCTTCATTTAAACAGGAAAGTTCAAGACAATGTCATCAAGCTTCTATGACAGATTTTAATAAGATAAAGAAAGAATTGTCCATTATTAGCTTGGATCTGGATAAAGCCTTTGACTCTATAACTTGACCATATCTATACAAAGTTTTAGAAGCATTTAACTTTTCCCCCGATTTTGTAAAACTATTAAATAACCTATATGATAACTCCTTGTCTTATATCAAAATCAGTGCCTTCTTATCCAGCCAAATCAAAATACTAAAAGGAACTAAACAAGGTTGCCCACTGTCATCTCTGTTATTCACCTTATCAGTGGAACCATTAGCCAATTACATAAGAAATAACATTAATATAACCAGTTTTCTATCAGTTCATACTATGCTTCTAAAATATAACTCTTAGCTGATGACATTTTGTTAACTATTGGACATATAGATTCTTCAACAGATCATATTATAAAATCTCTAAAAAATCTTGAAGAAATCTCAGGTCTAAAATTTAATAACAATACAACTAAAACTATATTCTTAAATAAAAAAATGAGTACTGTACTGGAAAAACATAATAATTTTAACTGTAAAAATGATATTTTTAAAATCTGGGAATACATATAAAAACAAATTGGAAAGATACTATACAAACAAATTACAAAAAACTAATAACTGTGGTGAAAGTGTATTTAAGCAAATGGAATAAAATGTTCTTCACTATGGAAGGAAGATTATCATTAATAAAAATGTGCATTTTACCAAAAATCCTATTCTGATCTCAAACCATAATTGTCGGCCCGTAAAAAATTAATAAAACAACTTAACTCACTTCTAATTAAATTCTTGTAGTCTCCACAGAAACCATGAATAAGATATGACTGGCACTGCAGAGTTGGGAAAGAGTAAGATTTTCAAAACCTAAGAACTTTCTTATGAATCATTTTGCTCGGCAGAATGAAGGTCAGTGGTTAAGTTATAAATAGACGCAAATTGGAAGAACTCACATAAGCTATTTACTTTCTAATGATGAAACAATAAATAATGACCTTTACAGATATTAGATGTTTCTATTTGCAAGGACATAATTAGCGAAATCAAAAAATGAAAAGATATCCCCATTGGCTATTAACTACATACTAAACAATTGTAAAAAAGATAATGAACAGAAATTACAGACAATACCTTTTATTCTTACTATTTCAATAGCATTTACAAAGAAATGTCTAGATTCATTCAATATGAAGAAAATAATGGAGATGAAGGAGAAAACAGTCTAATATTTTAGCTTTTAATTCCTTGTTTAACCTAAAAATATATAGAAAGAAACAGCCTTATAGCCAGATATAACAAAAATCAAAATAACTTTGGTTAAACATACAAAGGGAGCATTTAATAAATGAACTTAAAATAAATCAAGTGAAACCCAATATTTCCTCACAACCAAATATAATCTACCACTTTACATGAACTAAACATAACAAACCACAATGTGGGAATTTTCGCCATCTAAGGATAACTTCAAAACTTCGAGCAGACTTACAAATACCAGGTATTTTATGGAGTTATGTACAAAAAAACAAATAAATCAATTTCAGATATGATAAAACTGGCCACTCAAATCAGTTAACAACACAACATCATCTACTTTTTGGAAAATTTCACATGGAAATTCATTCATAGGAGCTACTTTTGCCCATAAAATAGCTTCAATATCAAGTAATAGTAGTCATAAATGTTGGAGATCGCTGATGAAACTTTGTCATGACTGGTTACATATGTTCCTTGAATGCAAAGCTGTCATTACCTTTTGGCAGAATTAAGCTCTTCACAAGACATTGTGGTCAGACAAATGTAATTTCAGACTCATTATTATTATTATTTAATGCATCAATACCAGTACATATCCCAGAGACACAAGTGCATCTGGTCTCTTCTTACAGTGCAAGAGCAATGTATCAAATTAGAAAAGTAAAAATATCTTCCCCAGATTCGGTAATCTTCCGTTGGACTAAACAGTCCTGCTAATTTAGGAGGATGGCAGTGCTGCGCATATTAATGGTGTGCAAGCCTCAAACTTACAATTGGCCATGCAGTGCAGGGTGTGTCTGAGAGCAGACATCTCCAGAATAAACACTGCCCCTACAGTAACAGGAACACAACACAAAGTGGAAAAAATGGCGAGACTAGTCATAGGTGTCACTATCCCCTATGATCTATGTAGCACAACAGCAACAATTACCTAAAATCAAATGAAGTAACCCTTTATGTTTTAAAACTCTGAGTACAGCTAACCGTGGGTGTCGGGTGTGCCCACTGTAGCCTTGGTTAAAGCAGCAAAGGCTGAAGAGATGTAACAAGGAAGATATATGCAAATAAAGCAGCACAGGAATAGTGTAGTGGGCAGTGGTGTTTGCTAAGAACCAAGGTTTCTGGTTGAGTCCCACTGCAGCACAGTCTATTTACATGGCCAAAGCAACGTTATAACAATATTTCCTGTTGCAAAACCCAACCTAACATATGTTGTGAATTGAATTACTACCATTAAATGCACATGTGAGAGTGGCAGTGTCACTTAATGAATAAGGCACTAGTAAGCATGTTTAATACACAAATAAGCAGTAAAATGGCTATGTATAAGCAATAGTAAGTGTGTTTAAGTGCATTTACACTAGGAGTAAGCATTGCCTACACAGATTAAGTAAAATTGAAGCTAACTGGATGTAAGAAACTGTGACCCGAAGTTATGGCAGTGCTTACCTCCAAAACAACTACTCACATTGCTAAAACCTGCGCTTTACAACTGCTTTAAAGTGCCTTAATCACTCTTGCATCCAATGGGCCTTGTTCTGCCCAGCACAAAAAAAAAACAGCCATGCAGGTCTCAAATCCAGGACCCTATACACCATAGTCCCAGTAGCTATCCACCGCAAGCCATCACAGGGGAAGTACAGAAGAATGAGGTAGTAAACATGTATCTCCTGCTTGCATAGTATAACCAAACTGAACCTGTGAAAGGCATCAGTATCCAGTCATATGTACCATAACTGACTGCATAACATAAATATGTGAACTTGGAGTACAGTAGTAAGGCCAGAAATGAGGTGTGTGTAACTTGTAATAGAGTGTTGAAGTCCCCAATAAAACACAAGGACTTCTACAGGGAGTGTATGTATTACCCACATCAATAAGGGATGCTAGGCATACATATAAGGTGTAATGAATAACACACAATGCCAAAAAGGCATTATAATGAATGTCTATTTTAGGCAACAACAAGCATTGCACAGGAGCCATCTCAGGTGTGAGCAATGTGTACAATTAATTAACTCTTTGTGCCCAGTGGTATACCCCTTTAAACAATGCCAGCCTTAGGTAACCAGGTTAGCCTTTTCAAAACTGGCCAGTAATGTGGAACAGTGCTGGAAATTGGCCCCTAAATTTAATCCAAAGAGGCAGGAATACAGCTCACATAACTGGTTGTAGCTTCCCCTTACAGGCACTGTGGCAGTAAGGGGAGAAGGAGGTGCTCTTCTGGGTGCAGCGCTGGTGCATCCAGGAGTATAAGGTCATGTCTGGACACCTAGTTAGAAGACCATGTGCCACAGAGACTGCTGCAGGGCCAGTACCAGGGCTCCCAAAAAGCCAGGGTGGAAGCCTGGGACCATCTCACCTGTGAGCCTCACCAGTGCCACTGGCATACCCCAAACCAGGTGAGCAGGTCAGGCACCACTATGCCAACCTGAAGCAGTGGAAGGGGACCTCTTGGAGGAGTGGTTCAAGAGGCTAGAGAGCATCAGGGGATGTCCCAGCCATGTGCAAGCATCAGTCCACTACCTGTTTAATAATTGCCAGCTCAGGTATATCATGGATAGGTATGGCTAAATATTCCGGCTTATGTCCCCCACAGCTGCAATGGGTGGGATGCAAACCAGGAGGCCCACATCTGCTGCCACCTGGGGTGATTAAGCGTTTCATGAGGAGCAGATCAGTAATACTCATGCTTTTACTGTCATAGGAAATAAAAAATAAAAGTAGTAGTAAAGTAATTGCAAGTATAAAACCTGTATTGTTCAAGGGGCAAGTACTGCATAGACTATAGAATATGGCAGGGAAGAGTCTCATATTGTTAGTATGGCAATAAAAGTAAATACCCTGACAAAGCGTCTAATTGTTGGAATGTATGTGTATATATTCTGGTATCATATGGTAAATGTAGTCTGCAATCATGTAATAGTACTGTAGTATTAAACACTGTTACCCACACCATGCACCATAACCTGAATGTGTGCGAAAGGAATGCCTGTATATGACATGGTTATGTAATGCTCAGAGGCCATTTGGTACAACTGAGAGACACACAGACAGTAAAAAGGGGAAATGCAGACAAAACAACCTCAATGTATTTTACATGCACCTAAAGTGATGTGAACTGTTGTTTTATTAGCACACACAGCCCGCGGTTTGAATCCTGCCAGTGGTACTCAGTCTGCATACAGAACTATCCACCACAACTGTACAGATATGTCCAGACTGTCTAATAAAGTGGCCCATTTCTAATGCCTATCAACCTGTCCCCTGGGAAATCAGTGGGATGATCCCAGGCAGTATAGGTAGCAAACAGGAAATACAACTGATTGACCCTTCACATTTATGACAACAAATCCTGGCACACTAGCAAATTCCTAATACCTTATGTGACTAAGAAGCCCGCGTGATGTCCCATTTACACCCCAACTTGTTAAGCTGTGGTCAGAGTGTGTACAGTAACAAAGTAGGAGATGAATGTGCATAATACTAATGTGTAATCTGGAACCCTGTGTGGCAAGTCAGGTAGTGCTAGCAAACATTGCTCTCTAACAGGTTGCACGCTTGGATTTAACACTGTGCTGCCAGGAAATACAGACCAGTATAACTTGTACTGGTACTGTCTACCTTGGTATTGTAGGGGATTGGGAGTGTTGCAGTTTCCCCTGAATAATAAAAGTATCACTGGTCACTGTCACCCACACTGTGCTACAAGCATAATGTGACTGTGTAGGAAAGCATGTATATTTTGTGTGTGTCAGGTCCCTAAAGGTGGAAGAGGGCAATATTCTACAGATTATGTCCAGGCATACCAGCATGTGGTCAACATACATGGCCAGAGTCTGTGCAGAAAGAGTTGGATAGCGTGGTGCAAAATACCAACCACGCTAATCCGGCGCATTATGTGTACGCAACAGTTAGTCGAGTGTTAACAAACATTACCCCCGCAAGCAAACAGGCTTAAACCTCGGGCTTAAAACTGCAACAAAAAGTGCTTTAATCACTCTGGTATCCAATGGAGCTGTGTTCTGGCTAGCAACAAAATAAAGAACCCCAGCTCCTGCAAGGTATCGAACCTAGGAACCTATACAATAACCATAGACAAAATGATTTACTCACTAAGCCATGCCAAATAACAATACATTTTGATGTTTCTTTACAAACATATCATCCAGTCCAGTCATGCAACAGTACAGCTTAATGGCTACCAACATCTAGATGTATGTGTGTGTAAATATATTAATATCTAAAACAGATACTACATATCTATATATGTAGATATATATATATATATATATATATATATGTCTAAAACTATATACATATATATTAATATATATAAACATATATGTATGTACCCTACATCTACATTATTACATATGTTTACACCTATATGTCTACACATATACACAGCAAGTTACATATGTGTACAAGAGATATATAACTATGTAGGCATATACGATAGGTAGATATATATATATATATATATATATATATATATATATATACAGATATATATATCGATATAGGTATATATGGCCATATATCTAGATAGAAATGTTAGATTAACAAAAACACATATGTCCACATGCAATCAAGTAATGGTCTTGAGAAGCCCCACACACTATGTATATGAATAGGCACCCTCCCCACAGCCAAACATGTCCACCCTGCAATACACTACAAGTGTTGCAGATCCCATAACCAGGACCTGACACGACATGGGCACAAGATGTTAACAGTACTACATTCCGCCTGTATGATGTCAGGCTGGTATTGGTAACATATCATGCAGTACAGTCTGCCTCTATATATATATATATATATATATATATATATATATATATATATATATATATATATATATATATATATATATATATATATATATATATATATATATATATATATATATATATAGATAGGGTCTACTACGTTAGACCGACAGTCCATAACACGGACACCACACAGACACCTCAAGAATGAAACCGCAAAACACGAGCTCACATGCCCGACAAACCACAATACCAACAGTTAACAAACAAAACATTGCTGTTCACACAACACACACACAAACACAAAACCTAAAACTACACTACACCTTAGACACAACTATCTATGACAACCTTAACCCAGACCCTAAGGTTCACTTACTTACCT
>NW_025058322.1:0-5708 GCF_019279795.1 Protopterus annectens | reverse complement strand
AAATATAATTTTTTAAAAAATTTTTTAAAAAAAAATTAATAAAAAAAAAAAAAAAAAAAAATTTTTTTTAAATATTTTTTTTTTGGTGTGGGTCTAGACATCAAAAGACTGTTTCACAGTAAACCTGTCACAGTTTTAAAGCATTTTTTAAAAAAGGTTTTTTAAACCCAAAATACGGGGAATCAGGTAGGGGGTGGACTAAGTATAAAATATTCCCCACTGTAGTGTTCTAGGGGGAAAAAAAGCCCTGCATAAACAGGGTATGTGGGGGTTTTTGTTTTTTTTTGAGGTGTGGGGGTGGATTTTTTAAAACTGTTTTTTGGGCAGATGTTCTTCATTCCACATTGCCCCAAACCTTGGGGTAGTCCGCTGTCCCAGTGGGCCCCGAATACCAAAGTTTTTGGGGGGCTGGGGTTTCTGCCCCGGGGAAAAAGGTCCCGGCATATCCTCAGTTTTTTCCGCATGGTCCGATGCAGAAGCATTTTTGGGGTGGGTTGGCGTTTTTTTCTAAAGGGGAGTTTCAGACCGAATCAAATTTGGGAAAACCCGTATTTTTTTTTCTTGCCTAGTATTTAACCGATGTCAAAAAAAGTGAATAACTGTATTTTTGTGGGAAACAGATACCTCATAGGGATTACCTCCTTGTGTATACCTTGTTTAGGGCCTGAGCACGAGTTGTTGGATGGTTTGTGCTAGATTTGACTATGAGGGTTAGACTGTGCCAGGTTAGTTTTTGGGAAGCTTGAAATTAAAAAATGGGGATGTCCCCCGGCTTCCAAAAGCCAAGGAAAAAAGAAATTTTTGGAAGAACCGCATGGAGCTTTTTAAAAGGGTCAGTGGAGGGGGGTTTTCCCGAAATTTCTTTGGAGTCTCAGGGAGACTTTACTGTTACAGGATTTTCCTCCAGGGGGTAGGCCAGGGTGAAGGGGGTTCTCAGGTGGGTGTTCTCCCCCTTTCCCAAGGTGGTTAGACCCCCCTTCTGTTTTAGCCTTTGAGAGGGGAGGGTTTTCTTCAGTGGGGGTCTCTCCTAGTTCTTCAGGTTTTCCCCAAGAAACATTTTAAAAAGGAAGATTTAAGATTAGAGGTTCTATGCCCCTCCTGATAAGAGGCCTAGGGTGGAACCTAGTTGAGAGTTTTGAGCAGTGTTAGGCTTTTTTTAGCTGAAGACTTGCAGGAGTATCCTCCATTCTGATTCTGATGTGGAGACCCTCCTCCCTCCTAAATTTTTTTAAAATTTTCATTCCATGAGGGGCTTTTAAAGGGGAAGGAAAATTTTTGAAAAGGGGTTGGGGAATTTTTTTTTTCAAATGGTTTTGAACCTCCTTTCTGAATGGGGTTTTTGAGTGTGCAGGCCTTTTGATCTGCCACTGGTTCTGTTTTTGTAGGCCCTGGCTGAGGGATCAGAATTTAGCTGAGCATGTTAAGACAAGGATTTTGGACTCCAAGTCTGTTGTTGTTTGGTTCCCTGTGGGCAGTTTTAAAGAAAATGGAGGACAAGGGCTATGCAGATTTTAAAAGATTTTTCTTCAGCCTAAGTTTAGTAGAAATTGGCCTAAAATACATACCCTCTTTGATTCCCAGTCTAGGGGTGGTCTGCGTGGTAGGGGAGAGCTCAAGGTTCTTTGGCCTGAACAGGGAGTTCACCTGCTCAGCTTCTGGTGAGGGCAGGGTCAGTCCTTTCGTAAAAAGACCCAAATGCCTTTTCAGCTGCCAGTACTTTTTGGCAGCACCTTTAGGAAGGCTGGGTCTTTCAAAGAAAATTGGATTTAATTACCCAAAACAGATGGGTTTGGATATCATTCACCAGGGTTTCAGGTTTTATTTCCATACCTTGCCTCCTTTCAAAGGCATGCCAGACTTCCTTCTACAAAGAAAGAGGCTCACAAGCAAATTTCTCTGTTACTCCAAATAGGGGCCATTCAGCCGGGTTTCCCGTGCCAGAAAGGGGCCTAATTTTATTCCGCCTGTTCCTAGTACCAAAAAAGGGGAAACGTGGAGACCAATTTTGGTTTATCTATCCTCAACACTTATCTGACATTCCCAAGTTCAAAATGTTGACGTTACAACAGCTTTTACCTCTGCTGGGCAAAGATCACGGATGGTAACTTTAGATCTCAAGGAAGCCACTCCCTTCATGTGCCTATAAGACCAAGTTGCAGGAAGTGTCTGCTGAGCTGGAATTCTCATTATCAGTTTGCATTGCCCTTGCTTATCCACTGCGCCCAGAGTATTCACACAAAGGTTCTACCCAGTGATAGCTTACTCAGGCCAAGGAAATCAAATCTATCCTTACTTGACGATCGCCTGATTTCTAGCTCAAGAAAAGGGAAGACCTTCTACAGGTCGGATTATGTCAACAACAGCAGTGCTAAGATGTGGGTATTCTGTGAATCCAAAATAAAAGTCCAGTCTAGCACCCTCGCTGACATGTGCTTTCTGGTGTGAGATCGAATACAGCACCCAGAGGGCCCTTTTTTAACCCCCGGACAAAAAAAAGAATCTTTCCATTTACTTCCATCAACTATCTCTTCAGTCCGGGCTGACTGCAAGGACAGTCCTTCAAGCCTTAGGGTTCATGGCATCTTGTATTCTGGTGCTTCCCAATGCCAAACTGCATATGAGGAAGCTGCAATGGTATCTCAAAATGTATGGACACAGCACTGCCAGGATTTGGACACTGTCATTCAAATAATACCTTGCATTCAAAAGGAATTTTTGTGGTGGGCTCAGGAATGTCACCTAAACAAGGGACTCTCTGTGACCCGCCAGAGGCGAGTCAGATTCTAACGACAGATGCCTCAGACTTTGCTTGGGGAGCTCATCTAAATGGAAAGTGGATACAAGACAAGTGGCCTGCCAGACTACAGCATCTACATATCAACATGAAGGAGATGTTAGCAGTCCAGTTTGCATTAATGGCTTTCAAGGAGTTACTTCTTCCAGGGCAGGTGTTGATTCTAACAGACAACACAACTGTCATGTGGTACATCAACAAACAAGGGGAACACATTCTTATCCTCTATGCAGGCAAGCAATGATTTTATGGGAGACTCCGCTCAGCTTGCAACTAACTCTTCCGGCAACGTTTCTGCCGGGAGCACACGACTCCTTAGGAGATGTATTCAGCAGACACATCATGGATCCCCAGCTGTGGATACTGGATCTTCATGTATTTCAAAAATTTACAGTGGCATGGGGAACTCCAGACATAGATCTGTTCCCTTCTCCACTAAACCAACAGCTGCCAAAGTTTTGCACAAAAGGTTTCATCACACAGCTTGGAAAGTGGACGCACTTTCTTTCAGTTGGAAAAAACTTCATGTGTATGCCTTTCCACCTCTGCCTCTTCTTCGAAAGGTGCTGCTAAAGGTCAGACAAGACAAGCCAAGGATGATTTTAATAGCTCCAGATTGGCCTCCCCACTGGTACCCATTACTGAGGGGTCTGGTAAGGAAGCCTCCATGCCCTTGACCTTTGATTCCACACCCGTTGTCTCAGAGGGGCGGTCATCCTCAATGTCAAGCTTCACTCTCTTCATCTAACAGCCTGGCATATTCTGTTTTGTAACACAGCAGGTCTCAACTTCCTCAACAAGTTTTAAATGTGATTATGGAAGCCAGAAGACCTAGTACAAGGAAAGTGTACGCAGAAAATGGAGGAGATTTTTATTTTGGAGTGCAGCAAAGAACTTGGAGATTTCTGAGCCTAATTTGAGTGTGGCTCTTCAATATCTTACTGAGTTATTGGACAAAGGTTTGTCTTTCTTAACTATTGAGATTCATGCTGCAGCAATTTCAGCACACTATGATTGTGACCCACCATTGTTTTCTCATCCTTTGTTCAAGCAATTTCTTAGAGGGGCAAAGAATATAAGACCCCCAGAGCTCCTACTCCTGCTTGGGATCTCAATTTTGTGTTGGAGAAACTTACTCTACAACCTTTTGAGCCTGGGTACTGCTGAATTGAAATACTTGTCATGGAAGACTGCTTTTTGTTGGCCATTACTTCTGCAAGAAGGGTTTCTGATTGCAGGCCCTTATGGCGTTTAGCCTTTTTGATTTTCCATAAGGATAGGGTATCATTAACTAATCCTTCCTTTATGCCTAAGGTGGTTTCTAGTGTGGCTTTAAACCAAACTATTCATTTGCCTACTTTTATGCAGATCCCCAAAATAAAAGGGGGAAAAGATTTTGCACACTTTAGATGTACACGGGAATTTGCGTTTTTATTTAAGCAGGACTAAGGATTTTAGGCAGTCTCAGCAGTTGTTTGTCTCTCTTGCTTTGAGTTCTCAGGGCAAGCCTGTGTCAAAACAAACTATTTCTAAGTGGATTGGGTTTTGCATTGCATTTTGTTATTCCCATCATGGCAAGGAGATTCCAGCTGGGATTAGGCCTCATTCCACTAGGGCTACTGCCACTTCAACAGCATTTCTAAGGGGGGTGGCAACTAAGGATATTTTGGAGGCAGCTACTTGGAGTTCAGTGCATACTTTCGCTAAGCATTACCACCTTCCTCTCTTTTAAATCTAGGGCTGGTTTTGCCACAGCTATTTTGCAAGGCATGTTGGCAGCTCCTGCTTCTTTATGATTTGCCAGCCTCCCTTACCTCTGCTTTGGGATTCTACGCAAGTCTTAGGACTGCAGCAATGGGGAATGAAGAACATAGTACAGTTTTGTACCTACCATAAATGTAGATGTTCGAGGATCCACATTGCTGCAGTCCTTTCCCCCCCCTTTCCCCTTTGTGTTTAGGGGTGGTTTGGGGGTGAGGTTATACTTTTGTAATTTTGTATATATTGTACAAAAATTTGGTGCAGGAGTGTTTGGTGTTTTTTGGGTTTTTGGGCCCTTTTCTTTTAGGGTCTTCTGACATCTGGGGCAAGAAAAGACTGAGGATATGGGGGCATGCGCATTTGTACCCTGACGCCCGACTAATGCCCGACCCCCAGCCATATACTTTGGTATTCGGGCCGACTGAAACAGTGCACTACTCCCAATGTTAGGACTGCAGCAATGTGGATCCTCAACATCTACATTTATGGTAGGTACAAAACTGTACTTTTTTTTGGGGTTATTGGAATTAGTCTTTGATAAACTGTCCTAGATCCAAAAATATATATATATATATATATATAAAAAACACACACACACACACACACACACACACACACACATGCATACACACGCATATATATATATATATATATATATATATATATATATATATATATATATATTCTGATGATATGAGGGGAAATTAGGACCTTCTCACACTGGGAGTGATTTTTTACATTCAAGCAGACAACATGCCTGCGTTATGGTATTTGAACAAGCAAGGAAGATCCAGATCTTACCCCTTTCTGAGGTCATGAAGGTTTAGCTGTGGGGAATTGCTTATCACTTTCTATTCACAGCCCCATTCTAAAGCCCCTTTGTGGACAAACCCAACAGGTATCCTGATGCCTCCTGAGTGGTCTCTCAATCCAGTGGTAACTTATCAAATGTTACCACTGGGGCCAGTTTTTCTTTTACATTACCAAAACCCCGAAGAGCAACAACTTTGTCCTGATCCCTCTGGATGGGACAGTCCCTTATAGATGCTTTGGGGGTCCCCAAAAGGGGCCCCCCGGGGGGTTTTTCCAAACCAAATTTGTTTTGGTAGGGGGCATTTTTCCAAATTTTTTCCCCGTTTTAATTTTTTCCAAG
>NW_025058321.1:0-2500 GCF_019279795.1 Protopterus annectens | reverse complement strand
GAACACACACACACCTGTAACAGTCATGTACAACTACTGGTATAACTGGGACTGTATATAAGACACAGACACATACACATGCACAAAGAATAATGTAGCTACTGCTGTAATTTGACTGCAGAAAAAGACCAAGACACAACATACACACATACACACAAACACAAACACGCACACACACACAAACATATGAAGACACACACATGCACACTGATGTAATCTGACTGCACAGACACACACACACACACACACACACACACACACACACACACACACACACACACACACACACACACACACACACACACATAGATGTAACTGTGACTGTATATACACACAGAAAAACACACACACACACCAACACACACACACACACACACACATACATGAACACACACACACCTCTAACAGTCATTTACAACTACTGGTATAACTGGGACTGTATATAAGACACAGACACATACACATGCACAAAGAATAATGTAGCTACTGCTGTAATTTGACTGCAGAAAAAGACCAAGACACAACATACACACATACACACAAACACAAATACGCACACACACACAAACATATGAAGACACACACATGCACACTGATGTAACTATCATGTACAAATGTACAACCTGTGGTAAAACTGTGAATGTACACATGCGTATCCCCACATACTCTCATCTAAGTATCACGTACAACCACTGGTATAACTGTGAGTGTATGTAGACACACACTCACACACACACACACACACACACACACACACACACACACACACACACACACACACACACACACACACATAACTGACATGTACAACCATTGGTATAACTGGGACACTATACAAAGACACACACACACACACACACACACACACACACACACACACACACACACACACACACACACACACACACACACACACACATGTAGCTTTCTGCATAACAAGGAACCAAACACAAAACCAGATAAAAAAAAACAATCCAAGTGTACACAGCAGGTCCACACCAAAATAAAGTTCTTCCTTTTATTCACCAGTCTACATATAACTATCTTGTACAACCACTGGTACAACTGGGACTGTACACACAGACACATACACAAACACTGATGCAGCTATCATGTACAACTACTGCTGTCCTGTGCCTGTACATACAGACACACACACACGTGCGTAACTGTCATGTACAACCACTGGTATAACTGGGACTCTATAAAAAGACACAGACAAACACACACACACACACACACACACACACACACACACACACACACACACACACACACATGTTCTGAGAAGTAACTGTCATTTATAGACACTGGTATAACTGTGAATGTATACACACACACACACACACACACACACACACACACACACACACACACACACACACACACACACACACAGACGTAACTATCATGCACAACCACTGGTATAACTGTGACTGTATATATACACACACACACACACACACACACACACACACACACACACACACACACACACACACACAAACGTAACTATTATGTTCAACTACTGGTATACTTTGACAGTATACAAAGTCACAGACACTCAAACACACACACAGACTGATATAGATATCATGTACAACCACTACTGTAATTTGACTGCACAGACACACACATACACACAAACACCACACACACACACACACACACACACACACACACACACACACACACACACACACACACACACACACACACACACACACACACACACACACACACACACACACACACAAACACAGGTAACTGTCTTGCAAAACCACTGTAATAACTCTGACTGTATACACAAACACACACTCACACACACACACACACACACACACACACACACACACACACACACACACACACACACACACACACACACACACACAAATGTAACTGTCATACACAACCACTGGTATAATTGTGACTGTATAAACACACACACACACACACACACACACACACACACACACACACACACACACACACACACACACACACACAGATGTAACTATCATGTCCAACCACTGGTATAACTGACTGTATAAACACACACACACACACACACACACACACACACACACACACACACACACACACACACACACACACACACACACACACACACACACACACACACACACACACACACACACAGACTGATGTAGCTATCATATACAACCACTGCTATAATGTGACATTAGAGACAGACACAGACACACCCACACACACACACACACACACACACACACACACACACACACACACACACACACACACACACACACACACACACACACACACACACACACACACACACACACACACACACACACAGATTAACTGTCATGCACAACCACAGGTATAACTGTGACTGTATAAACACACACACACACACACACAATAAGAATAATGAAGCAATGCTGTAATTTGACTGCAAAGAAAGACCAAGACACAACATACACATATACATAAATACGCACACACACAAAAT
>NW_025058320.1:0-6397 GCF_019279795.1 Protopterus annectens | reverse complement strand
CCTCCCCAATTTCCCAAAACCCACCATGGTTAAACCCCCTTTATTCAGTGGGCGTATGCAGGGTACTACCAACAGCTGTTGACTGGAAACAAGAGGTGTGTGGGTGTATGAGACATAGGTTGAGAGTGTTCTCTGGGTAACACAGGGTTGATAACTGTTGACTGGCCTTGACCTTCACATGGGGTATGGTTACCCCAGCCTCTCGGCTATTTCACATCTATTATCCCTGTATGGTGGACATTGTAATATCTACTAGGAGCCTATAAGAAATTTAAAACCCACTCCACATTGAGTCCAGTTATTTACCTCCTCCCTTCCCTCCACAAGATATGAACCCAATAACCCCCAGCACACACCTGTCATCTGATTAGAACTCTTATTGGTTGTTACACACTACAACACTATGCAGTTAGAGGATGCAACATGAAGATTACTGGAGTACACCTTCCCCAAAGGTAAATTTTGCAGTGAATGACATCAGCAGGATTGTCAAAGTAGGGCATTTGAATTGCAGTGAGTGTGACTAGCCTAAAAGTACTGCTCCCTACAGTCATAGAAACACACACAAAAACATCCTAGCGGTCATGTGTGTGGGTATGAGCCTACCAGAGTTCTGTAACCCACTACAGCATTAAGCTGACCTTGGGATGCGCCACTGGGATTGCTGGAATTACTCCTTCCACAAGGTGTATTTCACAGTGAATGACATCAGCAGGATTGCCAAAGTAGGGCATTTGAATTGTAGTGAGTGTGACTAGCCCAAAATGCATTGCTGCCTACACAGACATTTAAACACACACAAAAATATCCACAACTGCCATGTATGGAAAGAGAACCCCAACCAGAATTCTATATCACACTACAGCATGAAGCTGTTATAGGACGTGCCATGGGGATTACTGAAGTACTCTTTCCCCAAAGGGTGTATTTTGCAGTGAATGACATCAGCAGGATTTCCAAAGTAGGGCATTTGAATTGTAATGAGTGTGACTAACTTTCGTCGTGCTTCTAAGAACGCAAAGAAACACACAATAAAGCATCTACAACTACCATGTGTGGGAATAGAACCCCTACCAGTGTTCTATATCACACTACAGCATTAAGCTATTATAGGATGCACCATGGGGATTACTACAGTACTCCTTCCCCAAAGGTGTATTTCACAATGAATAACATCAGCAGGATTGCCAAGGAGGGCATTTGAATTGTAGTGAGTGTGACTAGCCTAAAATGCATTGGTCTCTGCACAGACATAGAAACACACACAGAGTTGCCATGTCTGGGATTAGAACTCATACCTAACTAGTGTATCACACCACCGGTACACCAGTTATAGAGGCACCACACTAAGGATTACTGGGCTCAGCTTTCTGAAAGGTGTGTATTTCCTGATGAGTGACATCAGCAGCCTTGCACTTGCAAAGTAGGACATTTGTATTACATGGTGAGTGCTTATTCCAGCCTAAAAGTTTTATCTTTACACAGACAGAGACTTACACACCACACACACACACTACACACACACACACACACACACACACACACACACACACACACACACACACACACACACACACACACACACACACACACACACACAAAATTGCCATGTCTGGGATTAGAACTTCTACTAACTAGTTTATCACACTTACAACAGTACTTCACAGTTATAAATTTTCCCCTTATTTTACTGGATTACAGCTTTCCAAAAAGTGCATTTCACAATGAATGACATCAGCAGCCTTGGCAAAGTAGGGCATTTGATTTGTAGCGAGTCTGACTAGCCTAAAAAACATTGCTTTCTACACAGACACACACACATACAGTTGTCATGTCTGGGATTAGAACTTCTACCTAACTAGTATATCACACTACAGCAGTATGCAGTTATAGGATGTGCCAAGGGAATTACTGGGCTACAGCTTTCCGAAAGATGCATTTCACAGTGAATGACATCAGCAGCCTTGCAAATGTAGGGCATTTGAATTGCGAGTGAGTCAACATTAGCTAAAAGTATGGCTTTCTACACACACACACACACACACACACACACACACACACACACACACACACACACACACAAAATTACCATGTCTGGGATTAGAACTCCTACCTAACTAGTTTATCACATGACAGCAGTAAGCAGTCATGGGACACGTCACTGAGATTACTAGGCTACACCTTTCCCAAAGGTGTATTTCACAGTGAATGAATCAGTAGCCTTGCCAAAGTAGGGCATTTGAATTGTAGTGAGTGTGACTAGCCTAAAAAACATTGCTCTGCACAAGAACTTTACACACACACACACAGACACACACACACACACACACACACACACACACACACACACATACACATACACACACAATTGCCATGTCTGGGATTAGAACTCCTACCTAACTAGTTCATCATACAACAGCAGTATGCAGTTATAGGACATGTCACAGAGATTACTGGGCTACATTTTTCACAAAGATGTATTTCAAAGTGGATAACCTCAGCAGGCTTGTCACAGTAGGGCTTTGGGGAGGGCAGTGTGTGTGCATGGGAATACTGTAACCCACATTTATCTAGGGGTTGACCTTACCTACCACATGTGTGCACTTTGCAGGAGTCCAATATTCCACAGGTATGTGCGCCCACATCTGCTAATCAACTTACTTCCTTGTGGCACCAGTCATGTTGCACAGCTAGGACTTGCATCACATAGTCTGTAATGCTGTCAGATACTGGTGGCTAATATCTACAGTGGTACAGCATTTTACACCTTATGTGCGTTTGGCAGCCATTTGACTGTGTTTGCTGGGTGGATGACAGGCCTCATAATGGATGGCTCCTTGTCACAGTCCTCTCACCCACACATCCCCATGTATGTCTACTTTTGGTTTATTATAGTGTGTTGTCACTGGATATATGTCTGTTTTCCTATCCACTGTGTGTGCAAAGCATGACTGGTGCATACTGAAGAGTGTTTGCACTGCGCGTCTGCAACTTCCGCCAAATATGTAACTGTGGTCTACTGTTGTTTGCAGACATGCGGCTTCATTTGTTTGTGTGTGAAGCATTACCCAGTATAATAACCTTTCAGTATGTTGTTGTCACAGCATTGCTGCCTTCATTTCTCTAAATGTGTAAAAACATGCCCAATGTACCCTTCTGTATTGAATGTGTGGATCGATTCCGTAGTTTGCACTTCAGTTTTTGAACATCTCTTTTGTGTGTTGTACACCTACAGGTAGCAAACGCTGTTTCTGCCCAGGGTATCTGTATCGATCCATTTGGCAATATAAGGGACAAACTGTACAGCAGATAGTGTGTGCTGAGTGATTGTGTCTGTGCTGCTTCAGCTGCATGGTTTCTGACGTTAACAGAGATATTCCAGATATGTGTATTGACCATACACTGTGATATTTTCTGTCCTCAGCCATTACTGTCCAGGTCGGGTATTCTTGCTCAAGTGATGTCTTGCAGGGAACAAGGTGACTACAGCTGTTGTCAGTATTGTGGGCAGACACCTATTCCATATTCGCGTTAAGAGATTGCCTCATTTCTGGAGGGAGCTGCAGACACTTGCTGCTGGAATCTGTATATCCAGTTCAGCACCTTGGTACAGTGCTGGCAGAGGATCCCATAGCTGACACATCCATCAAAATAGCGATGTAAGCCTTATCTTTGTGGCAATGTTTTCCTCACAGCTGTACAGATTCACCAAAACGATTACCCAGAGGCAGGGGCCATGGGTCCCAGGACTTTACCCCTATTGTGGTGTACAGGCAGGTGTGTAGCCACCCATTTATGTGTTTTCAGCCAGGAATAATGTGGGCACACAGCTTTGTGTCAGACCCTGCACATTCCATGCTGCCTATGCTCCCACCCCCTCTTTTATTCTAACCTCTTTCATACGTTATGCATACATTCTCTGATACTTTCCCTGAGGTTATCACCCCATCACAGCTGTGTGTTAGTGCTGGTCCACAGTTCATGCAGTGGGACATGGTAGACATGTAACTGTGGTTTTTGTCTACGCTAAGCTTTGCATATGGCTTATGTGAGTGTGTTATGTTGTTGTTGCATGTCCCGCTGATATAACAATGCATTGGCAGTCGTGTGAGACACAGGCCTTTACTTGAGGCCTGTAAGGCCATTACATGTTGCTGTGGGCCAGATATGGAAGGCCATTGCATTCTGTCAGTCCTACAGTCTCAGACCACCATACAGTATATTGCCCTGGGGTGATGAGGTAGGTGTAATAGGAGTTCATGCAAATACATTCTAACAGTCTTGATCAGGTGGTGTGGATGCTGGCAGGGTGCTACTTACAGCTAGGGACACACCACATCACATGGGATTACCCTGCACTTTCATGCATGCTCCATTCTTCCGCTATTGCCATATACAGGTGGGGTCATATTGTACCCATTCCCTATATCAGGGATATGACCAGCGAGGTACCTGTGGGTGATGTTTGCATGAGCTGGGTTCATGTGTGCTATGGATACTACTTGCATCTGACACACATATATGCACAGGGCATTCCAGTTATGCTGGCATGTGCAGACACATCAGCTGTTTCCCAATACATCAGTCCTACCTCCTTAATAATCTGCAAGTGTTTGGGCAGACATCACCAGTATCCCTTACTACAGTACCAGATAATGTGATGCATACACCTGATTATAACCTAATTCCAAGGGTTTCTCCATTTCACAGTGACACAATATATACTGTATGTCTGGGGTACTTTCCCTTGTGTACTGCTTCTATATCTAGCCCAACAGCCATGCCATGTCAGTCTTTCAGATGGTGACACATATTACCACCATACATTTACAATGGCTTTCTGCTTGCATGTGTTGTACTGGTGGGAATTGTCTTTGGCGCTGCAGTTGGGAGGGCTTGTCTCTGTCATCAGCAGTAGTGGGCAATGGCTAACCACTACTCTTATAAGTTCTTCCTGGGTACATAAGCATCTATCCATTCGCTACCTTCAGTTGTAAGCATAATTACTTCCCATACACAAGTTTACGTCAAGAAAGATATTTTTCTGAAGTATTTTATCATGTTGCTATCTTGCAATAAAACAGTATTGCATGCATTTATTGTGCTTTTTACTCTTTCATCTCTCCTCACCCTTTTTTCTCTTTTTTTCTGATTTTGGTTATGCTTTTATTTATCCATTCATGTTTTGCTTTTTTCTATTTTTTTCTTTTATACAGGTTCAAATACCTCAAGAGCATACTAGTCACATACCTCCCACATTAGGGATAGAGCGCCCTTTTCCCCTCAGAGGATGTCATTGCACCTCTGGAGCAAAGGTGCTGGTCTTGCAGGCACTTCAGCTCATGGGAACCTTGCAAGCCTCACAGAAATGGGGCTTCAGAGTTTGGTTGAGGGCATAATGGTAGACATAGTGGACAGAAAATTTCAGCCA
This sequence comes from Protopterus annectens, assembly GCF_019279795.1. NCBI lineage: Eukaryota > Metazoa > Chordata > Ceratodontiformes > Protopteridae > Protopterus > Protopterus annectens. Next base: position 966 of record NW_025058320.1, on the reverse strand, counting down.
GCTAAAGCTTCTCATCAGTGTGTAGAACACATGCTTGCCTAGGTGGTGCCGACCACTGCAGCAACACAGGATCCCACCCCCTCGACAAAGCAGTCCTCCACTGCAACACCATCTTTCAATGAATGTTTTTAAGGCTATGTGGACTGGGATTCCAACTGGCACTTTCTCAGCCCCTTTTCCCGTACTAACTCTCCTTCACCCTCTTCTCTATTTCCCACCTACACTAAAATATTGCAAAAAAATTTGAAAAATATGGGAGTCAATCCCCACTTCCACCAGTTCTAGCCATCTTGATGTTCCCCTGTGTGTTCACCTCTTTGTTTTGTCTCCCCTTTCTCAATCAGTCTTGTCACCCCATTTCTTTTCTTTAATGAAATCACCAGAGTATTCACAAAAGTATACACCTATATGAAAAAATGTATAACCCTTTTACTTAAAAAAAACAACTCTTAGCTGTTGCACAATCTGCAGCTTTTCTACAATTATTTCAGTGCGAGTGAGCTCAGCCACACTTGCCCATGATATGCCACAGCGTAGACCATTTATGATTCCACAAAATACTTCACACATAAGAAAACTTGAACTTTCTACAATTAACACATTTATGAAATGTGGGCTTGATTATAGAATTTTTTATTTTTTTTTGCTTTTCTGTAGTCAGTGCAATGGTGTTTTGCTGACCTTATTAACATATCCACCCAGAGCTGCTGTCTGCACATAACTACTACACACTTGCAAAGACCCGGACTATGAATATCGGCCTACATCGGATCCCTATTAAATAGCTTGAAAACTCTAGAAATATCAAAGCAAGCCAAATATCTTAAAACAGGCCGTTCACCTCAATATTGCTTTTGTATGAATCCAGTACAGTGAAGACTGGAAAATTTGCCCTTTCCTCACTGTGGGTTGCAATCTCAGTTAGGTATATATAATTAGTGGAGAGGTGTGTGGGGGTGCAGCCCC
>NW_025058319.1:0-4921 GCF_019279795.1 Protopterus annectens | reverse complement strand
CCTGACTGTTTCTACATTTCTACAAGGATTGGGGCACACCTGACTGTTTCTACATTTCTACAAGATTGGGGGCACCTGACTGTTTCTACATTCTACAAGGATTGGGGCACACCTGACTGTTTCTACATTCTACAAGGATTGGGAGACACACCTGTTCTACATTTCTACACAGGATTGGGGCACACCGACTGTTTACATTTCTCATAGGATGGGCACACCTGACACTTGTACACATTTTCTATGACTGTACTGGTATGTCAGGTACTCCATTTCATTCTGTATTCTAACCTATCATGCTGATTAGAGGCATATCAGTGTAGTATAGGTCTTAGGTTTGAGTGACCTATATATTAGTTTCTGACTTCCTACCCTTCAGAACTAACATTCCATTGCCTGACCTGCTGTAGTCTGTCTGTGTAGGCCTGGGGGGTACCCATAGGCATCATTCAGAGGCCTTAGCACAGCCTTTGTTTGTGTTTGTCTACACCTGTCCTGCTGGCTGAAACTGTTGTTAGGTATGTGAACCTCCTTGACTGGCATGCGTGCATCATATGGACATGCATGTGGCCCAGCACATTTTCTGCAGTGGGTTTTCTCAGCATGTGTAGTACTGGCTACTATGGTGACACCAATATTTGTTACAGATCTCATGCTGCCACTGTAGGTGTCTACTATCTGCTGGCATCCCATTCAGCCACCCGATTCCCTTGCATGCTGACATCCATACCATAGATACAAGTAACAATACATACTACTCCATTCGGCAATTGGTAAGGAGAGTGACTTACCTTGTGGGTGTGCCAGTACTGAGGATGGTGCTGGAGGGCTGCCTATGTCGGATGCACATAGTACACTCCCTATACATGGTTGAGCACAGGTAGTGTCATGTTTGGCATCCCTTTTACTGTATGTGCGAGTCAGAGAGAGGTGTCATTCTCTGGGTCCCTACTGTGTGAGTGTATGTGCTATGTTTTGCCTCTTTGCCAAGGCCAGGGCATACTGGGCACACCTCCATCTGCCTACTGGGGCAGGCTCAGGTTGTTCCTCCCCCAAGTCACTCTGTGCCTGTGCAGGCCTTGGCATTGGTGGGGGGCTGGGTGGCCCTGCCCCATGCTGTTCCTGCTGCAGCTGTTTCCACAGGATCATATTGTGTAGCATGGCACATACAATGAAAATTTAAGTACATGTTACTGGTGAGTACTGCAAGGCTCTACTGGATGTGTCCAGTCACCGGAACCATGACTTGAACATCCCAAACACATGCTCGATTATAATTCTGGTCTGTGCCTCATTATGGAGTTCTTGTTGGTGTGTGTCATTTCTGATGGGTGTCATCAGCCGGCTCCAGTGCTAACCAGCATCCCCCACTAGTTGACAATAAGGGATGTCCCCATTGGCAAATCTCTGGTACAGCTGTGTCAGATGCCAGATGTGGGAATTGTGATAGCTTCCAGAGTAGCTAGCACACACATTCATTATAATGCCCTGGGCATTGCACACGACCTGGCAGTTGATAGAGGGGAAGCCCTTGCAGTCGATGTAGACCCTACACCACTCACTGGGTGGTGCTTTGATGCATATGTGCATGCAGTCTATAGCACCCACTACCTTAGGGCATTCTGCTATTTGGTGGAAGTGATGCATATTGCTGGCCAACACCTCATGGGTGTTGAGGAAATATACGTGCTCACCAGCATGTGCTGACATGGCATCCAGGAACTGATGGAATATCCTGGCGCTGATGCCTGTGAGATCCCCATGATATCCTCAGTTGGGCTTTGAGAGGTACCTGTGGCTAGTATTCCTAGGCCTACACATACCTTAGTATCCACTGGGATGGGTTCCCCTCTGTTAGACCTGTGTGTCAGACGTGGTCGGCACAGCTCAACAATTTGCTGTAGGAGGTCCCTGTCCACCGTATAGCACTCCACTATCTCCAGCTCTTGTATCCCCTGGTAGGTTACCCTGGGTCTGTACACCCTCTCCATCTCCTGACTGGGGGTTGGTCACCACCATTCTCATCCTCACCACCTCAGCCTCTTCCACATTTGATGTCTGATAGCTGCAGCCCTATCATTTTTTTTGTTTGTTAAAATTCCTGCTGTACACGGTGGTGTAGAGTATGTGGGAAAAACAGAGGAAAGGTGTTTCATTTATTTTCTCTGTGGTACTTTGAATTGCCGATTGTATACCTGCAGCTGTGTTAGTTTTGTGCATTCTCACTGGGTTTGTTGCATTCTTGTTTGCCCGGCTTGCATATGTAACTGTGTCTTTATGTATAGAGTCATTCTACTATTTTGTAAAACATAGGGCATCCCCAAGGCCTGTAGCAAAAGTGGTCAGCCATTACACATCCTTCTTAGTTCTAAGTAAGCAACCACTAAGGCCCTGGGGTGACAGGTAGTTGCAGGTCTCATGCTACTTTAATCTAGTTGACAGGCGTCGGATGCTTGCAGGTTGGTTAGCTGAGAAAGCTGGGATTCTTCCTGCAGGTCATTCTTTGTTGCTTACACGTGTGTCAATTCCCCTTCCCCTTAGCAGGACACCAAGACTGCTGTGTTTTGCTGGTGCATTGGTAATGGACATAGTATCTGTTACAGTATTTATGGTTTATTATTATCTGGCAGTCTGGCATCTTTAACCCAAACATCCAAACCTTTAGTGTCTTAATTTGCAACTTGTTATTCCAATGGCCAATTTCATGTGGATGCTTTCCTTATATCCACTTTATTGTGCTTTGCTTATTATTCTGTATTCTGGGATTTCCTGTGTACTTTTGTAATTACCACCGTCATGCCATTCCAGCTTTCCGGTGACAAATTCACCTCATTTCATGGACTTGACTCAAATGGCTGTTAATACTGAAATGCTGGCACTCGCGGAGATTTGGGACAGTCCTGTATTGGCAATGCCACAGTCAATCATATCATACTGACACTCTCACAGTTGAACACAGAACTACAAGAATCGGTATTTTCAACAATTATCCTGCTGCTTGCCCATTTATCATATGCACATGGTATTTACTTATACATGTTCACATCTACATGGATTGGTGGGATAAAGCTTTCTATTTCTATACAGATTTGGGGAATCCCTACTGTTACAATGTGTATTTCTTGGGGGCACACCAGACTGTTACTTTTTTAAATGGGATTGGGGGCACCCCTGTTTTTTCTACATGGGGGTTGGGGGCACACCTGACTTTTTACATTTCTACACATGATTGGGTGGCACACCTGACTTTTTCTACATTTCTACACAGGATTGGGGGGCCACCCTGACTGTTTCTACATTTCTACATAGGTTGTGGGGCACACCTGACTGTTTCTACATTTCTACATGGATTTGGGGACATACCGGGCTGTTTCTACATGTCTACAAAATTTGGGGGCACACCTGACTGTTTACATTTCTACAAAATTGGGGGCACACCACTTTTTCTTTTGTCTACAATTCACACCCACTGTTTCTACATTTCTGCATAGGATGCACACCTGACACTTGTACACATTTTTTTGACTGTACTGGTATGTCAGGTACTCCATTTCATTCTGTATTCTAACCTATCATGCTGATAGAGGCATATCAGTGTACTAGGTCTTAGGTTTGATGACCTATTTTAGTTTCTGACTTCCTACCCTTCAGAACTAACATTGCCTGACCTGCTGTAGTCTGTCTGTGTAGGCCTGGGGGGTACCCATAGGCATCATTCAGAGGCCCTAGCACAGCCTTTGTTTGTGTTTGTCTACACCTGTCCTGCGGGCACTGTTGTTGGGTATGTGAACCTCCTGACTGGCAGGGTTGATCATATGGACACAGGGGCCCAGCACATTTCTGCAGGGGGTTTTTCCCCAATGTGTAGTACTGGCTACTATGGTGACCCCAAATATTTGTTACAGATCTCATGCTGCCACATGTCTACTATCTGCTGGCATCCCATTCAGCCACCCATTCCCTTGCATGCTACATCCATACCATAGATACAAGTAACAATACATACTCTCCCTTGGAAGGAGAGTGACTTACCTTGTGGGTGTGCCAGTATGAGGATGGTGCTGGAGGGCTGCCTATGTGGATGCACATAGTACACTCCTATACATGGTTGAGCACAGGTAGTGTCATGTTTGGCATCCCTTTTACTGTATGTGGAGTCAAAAGGTGTCATTCTCTGGGTCCCTACTGTGAGTGTATGTGCTATGTTTTTCCTCTTTGCCAAGGCCAGGGCATACTGGGCACACCTCCACCCCACTGGGGCAGGCTCAGGTTGTTCCTCCTCCAAGTCACTCTTGCCTGTGCAGGGCCCTTTGGGATTGGTGGGGGCTTTTGGCCCTGCCCCATGCTGTTCCTGCTGCAGCTGTTTCCACAGGATCATATTGTGTAGCATGGCACATAAAACAAGTACATGTACTTAGTACTGCAAGGCTCCCTGGATGTGTCCAGGCCGGAACCATGACTTGGGATCCCAAACACATTTATTATAATTCTGGTCTGTGCCTCATTATGGAGTTCTTGTTGGGGGTGTGTCATTTCTGATGGGTGTCATCAAGGGGTCCAGTGGTCCAGCATCCCCACTAGGTGACAAAAAGGGATGTCCCCATTGGGGTACAGCTGTGTCAGATGCCAGATGTGGGAATTTTGATAGCTTCCAGGGCACACACACATTCATTATAATGCCCTGGGCATTCACGACCTGGCAGTTGATGGGGGAAACCCTTGCAGTTGATGTAGACCCTACCCCCCACTGGGTGGTGCTTTGATGCATATGTGCATGCAGTCTATAGCACCCACTACCTAGGGGATTCTGCTATTTGGTGGAAGGATGCATATTGCTGGCCAACACCTCATGGGTGTTGAGGAAAATACTGCTCACCAGCATGTGCTGACATGGCATCCAGGAACTGGGGGAATACCCCGGGGA
>NW_025058318.1:0-7484 GCF_019279795.1 Protopterus annectens | reverse complement strand
ACACAGTCCTGACAGTCTGTCAACAATTGCTAGAAATACACAGACCTCTCAACTGTACAGAGTCCCACAAAATGTCCAGCCTTTGTCTTCATATATAAGACCTCTTCCACATAACATGTCTGGTATTCTGATACATCACTGGGATGATACTCGGGAATAGAAGGCCTTACCCTTAATGATATACCATACCTATCAACCTCTTACTGCCATGACATCTGGACAAAAGCCTGACATAATTGGGGACTTGAGGTCATCAATAAAAGGTATATTTGAAATACTGCTGTCATAAACTGGGACGGTTGCAAGGTGCAAGCAGGGTTTGTTGTCCAGCATATCTTTTTCTACCAAGGAGATATGAAGTCAGAAACACAAAATGGACAAGTTATCATTTTACATTGACTGCAATCCCCATAGTATGCTAATGCTTTTCCAAAGACAAAAAATGCCTGAGGAACACACCAAACATGAGTCCAAACTCTGGCCATTCTGCAGATAGCCCTACAGCTGAGAGTTATGTCAACCACATAACACTTTCAGACTTAAAATCATGCAGAAAAGCCATGTCCACACAAACCCTGTTAAACTAGCATTAATCCAACTGTGTAATAGCAATACTTACATTCTGTCCCTATGTCTGAAACATTCTCCCCCTTTTTGTTTGGCTATCTCCACAGTTTTCATTGTAAGAGGTATTTCCAACTACCCCCATGTGATGCTGTTGTTCACACACCTCCATGAAGTCCTTCTCACAGGCAAGGAAAAGGGGCAACACCCACATGAAGTACTCAGTTATAGGAGTGTGTTTCCATGCCATTGGCTATTGGAATAACAACACAGCTGTTCTGCATGCAATTAGCAAATGGGGCACACAAATTGGTGGACAGGCCATCAGCTGCTCATGAGCATGACCTACAAAAGGCAAGCTGCTGACTTTGCAAAACAGATGTATACCGTACATCTTGGAGAGAGACAGACAGATAAACAAACAAACAAACAAACAAACAAACAAACAAACAAACAAACAAACAAACAAACAAACCAATAGATATCAGAATCAAACCAAATATACTTGGCAAAAAAAGGTATGTCAAACAAGTAAGCATGTAATGGAATGCAGTAGAGGGTATGTAATAATGGGAAATAGGAAGTTCAACAAATATGTCTCAACAAGACTTGCTGTCCTTATATATTGCTGATCAGAACCTATGGCCATAGCATCTGGGTCTGTCTGCAGTGACATAGATCACAGCTCAGGCCCATGAGTCACCCCAGGAAAGGATGGCACACATATGACTACTACTGGAGTGTTTGTTGAACAATACTCACTGTGACAATGCTAGGCCAGCTACTGGTATGTCATACATATCCATATCTTACTTGTGAATACAACTATGATATACATATTTGTCTCAGAAATGTGAGAGACCTATACGGCGTATTTGCATAGTAAACTACTGTTGCAGACATGTGTGTTGAACTGCATGTGATATACTGACCTCATACCATTCAACTGTCCAGTGTTATGCACACTGACCATATGTGTGCCTCATATTTGTAGTCATTTACTCATAGAGTTGGGTTATGTCTGGCAAATCACTGGCAAATCTGTGAAGACTGTCATTACAATGCCACCCTCTTTTTCTTTTGGCTGTTCCTGTTAGGGTTCGCCACAGCAGATCATCTCTTTCCATTTCTTCCTGTCCTCTGCATCTTGCTCTGTCTCACCAACCACCTGCATGTCCTCTCTCGCCACATCCAGAAATCTTATCTTGGGCCTTCCTCTTTTCTTCTTACCATCCTTTTCCCAATATACTCAGCATCCCTCCTCAGCACATGTCCAAACCAACATAATCTCACCTCTCTGGCTTTGTCTCCAAACCGCCCAACCTAGGCTGACCCTCTAATATACATATTCCTAATCCTGTCCACCCTCATCACACCCAGTGCAAATCTTAACATATTTTACTCTGCCACATCCAGCTCTGACTCCTGCCTTTTTGTCAATGCCACTGTCTCCAACCTATATAATATAGCTGGTCTCACTACCCTCCTGTAGACCTTCCCTTTCACTCTTAATGGTACTCCTCTGTCACAAATCACTCCTAACACTCTTCTCCCCTCTCCATCCTGCCTGTGCTCTCTTCTTCACCTCTCGTCCACACTCATCATTATTCTGAACTGTTGATCCCAAGTATTTAAACTCATCCACATTCACAAAATCTACTCCCTGCATCCTCATCATTTCTCTATCCTCCCTCTCATTCACACACATATATTCCATCTTAGTCCTGCTGACTACATCAAAATATGCTATGGCAGAACAAAACCAGAAAACAATATATAAAACATGTCTCGATCAAAAGTAAAAACTGCTGACCTTCATTCTTCTCCTGTCTAAAGCATATCTCCACCTCTCCAGGGTCTCCTCAATCTGTTCTCTACTCTCACTGCAGATCACAATGTCATCTGCAAACATCATAGTCAATGGGGACTCCTGCCTGATCTTGTCTGTGAACCTGTCCATGACTACTGCAAATAAGAAAGAGCTCAGAGCCGATCCCTGATGTAATCCCACCTCCACCTTAAATGCATCTGTCACTCCCACCACAGATCTCCCCACTGTCACACTACTCTTGTACATATCCTGTACTACTCTTACATATTTCTCTGCCACTCCTGACTTCCTCATACAATACCACAACTCCTCTCTACGCACCCTGTCATATACTTTCTCTAAGTCCACAAAGACACAATGCAACTCCTTCTGACCTTCTCTGTACTTCTCCATCAACACTCTCAGAGCAAACATAGCATCTGTAGTGCTCTTTCCTGGCATGAAACCATACTGCTGATCATTAATCATCGCCTCCTTTCTTAACCTAGCTTCCACTATTTTTTCCCATAACGTCATGCTATGATTGATCAGTTATCCCTCTGTAGTTACTACAGCTCTGCACATCACCCTTATTCTTAAAATCGGTACCCAAACACTTTTTCTCCACTCCTCACGCATCTGCTCACTTTCCAAGATTTCATTAAACATTCTGGTTAAAAACTCCACTGCCATTTCTCCTAAACACCTCCATGCTTCCAAAGGTATATAATCTGGGCCAACAGCCTTTCCATTCATTATCAAAATACCACTAAAGCACAAAGATATGATAAAAAGTAACAACAGAAAAGCCACAGGTCCAAAAGTATCACAAGTTTAATAAAATCATTAGAGCCTCACCAAATAAGCCTTCCAAGAGTAAAAATTACACATACAGCCAGCCTTTAAATGCCTCAAAAATCACAATTAACAAGAACTTAAACAATTATCCGATAACAATTATTAAATTACATACTTCAAATTACATTCCTTGTTGAGACCAAAGGGCTCCCAAGTACCAAATTTCAAAATAAAAAGAGTTTCCTTCGTTAAACGTTTATCTTTTAAACTTATGCATTCCCCTAAACATACCTCAACCTTTTCTAGAACACAGCCTTGCAAGTCTGCAGGATCAGAATTTTGTAAAGACAAAAAATTCCCACCATGAGGACTATTGAGTTTTTTATTTCTAATGTCTCTGATGTGTTCTTGGAGACGCACCTTAAAACTTCTAAGTGTCTCTCCAATATAATACAAGTTGCATGTGCACCTATGGGCATAAATGATTCCTTCTGTTTTACCTGTATAATTGCCATTTGGCATAAACCTAAAATTATTAATAAATAAAAATGAATTAACAAACTATTTGCAGATAGACCATTTATTGCAAGGTCTAGTACAATTATAAACCATAATATTCCTACTAGTTTTGACATGTGGTGGAATAAAATGGTTATACACAACTATATCTACCAAATGTCTGGCTCTTATATAAGAAATATTAACATGGCTAGTTAAAACTTGCCTTAAATCTTTCTCTCTTAATAACATGGGCCAGAATTGTCAGACTTTCCTAACCACTTCATCAGTTATTACATTAAATGTGGTAACAAAACAAATTTATTTTTTATTACTCTCATTCTGTGAATCAGTAGCCCTGATGTCTATCATATTTCTAATTCTGCCATCCCTACCAAAGAATTTACTGTTCTCCTTCATACAAACAAATGTATTATTTTCATTTCCATATCTCATTTCTATAATTTTAAATTTTGCCTCAGTTACTACATCTATATCATAACCTCTCCCAATAAACATTTTTTCTGCCTCTAAAATTTCTTTATCAAATACACAGTTAGTACTGCACAACCTATTAATTCTCAAAAATTCATTATAAGGCAGTCTTGTCTTTTAGCTTTTCCCAGTTAGGGGTCGCCACAGTGGAACTCTGGTCTGCTAATGATTGGCAATTAATTTTTACGGTGTCGAGTTGCCAGCCCAGTGCCCAACCTTCAATGAAGACACACACATGCACCTACCTGCATGTCTTTAAATTCCAGATAAGTGTGACAACTACTCCCATACAAGAACAAATGTCTTTAATCAAATTTTCTATGTATTCCCATCTCCAGGCCATTAAGGTGAATATCCAAAAAATTCACCTGAGAGCCCAACTGGATACCATCATACTGGAGGCCCATGTTATTAGATTGTAAGTCATTAATAAATAACTGTACATCAATATTTTCACCATTACACAAAAAAATCATCTATGAGTCTGAAATATATCACTACCTGTGATTTATAAAAGTCATGTTGTAAAACGTACTGCTCAATTGATCTTTGAGTACCATCAGTCAAGTCATCTCGAAACACATGAGGTATGTTATTAGCAGAATCTGTGGCCACAGAAAATAACAAAATACCACTAAAGCACAAAGACATGATAAAAAATAACACCAGAAAAGCCACAGGTCCAAACGTATCACAAGTTTAATACAATCCTTAGCGCCTCTGCAAACAAGCCTTCCAAAGTAAAAATTACACTTACAACCAGCCTTTAAATACCTCAAAAATCACAATTAACAATGCCATCTTAAAACAATTTATTCAATAAATAACAATTATTAAATTACATATTTCCAATTACATTCCTTGTTGAGCCCAAATGGCTCCAAAGTACCATATTTCAAAATAAAAAGAGTTTCCTTCTTTAAAAGTTTATCTTTTAAACTTATGCATTCCCCTAAACATACCTCAACCTTTTCTAGAACACAGCCTTGCAAGTCTGCAGGATTAGAATTGAAAAATTGCTCAAGTGTTTGTTAATTGTAATTTTTGAGGTATTTAAATGCTGGTTGTAAGTGTAAGTTTTACTCTTGAAAGGCTTGTTTGCCAAGGTGCTAAGGACTTTATTAAACTTGTGATACTTTTGGACTTCTGGCCTTTCTGTTGTTATTTTTTTTCCATTAATTTTCCTCTTCATAGCTATCCTTACTTCCTCCTTGCTAATCCATTGCACTTCCTGATTCACCATACCCACATCATCCAATGGTCTCTCTCTCTCATTCTCTTCATTCATCAGCCCCTCAAAGTACTCTTTCCATCTGCTCAACACATCCTCCTCGCTTGTGAGTATGTTTCCCTCATTATCCTTTATTACCCTTATCTGCTGCACATCTTTCCTAGCTTGGTCCCTCTATCTAGCCAATCGATACAGGTCCTTTTCTCCATCCTGATCATCCAAACTTTCATACAACTCTTCATATGCCTGATTCTTAGCCTTTGCCACCTCTCTCTTTGCTATGCACCTCCTCTCCTTATACTTCTGTCTACTGTCTTCATCTCTCTGACAATCCCACTTCTTCTTCACCAACCTCTTTCTCTGTATACTCTCCTGTACTTCCACATTCCACCACCAGGTCTCCTTGTCCTCCTTCCTCTGTCCAGCTGTCACACTAAGCACCTTTCTAGCCATCTCCCTTACTAGCTCTGCTGTAGTTACCCAGATATTCAGTAACTCTTCACTGCCACCCAGTGCCTGTCTTAACTCTTCCCTGAACTCAACTTCACAATCAGTTTCCACCATTTGATCCCTGGTGCTGCCCTCACACTCCTTCTTCTTGATCACCAACATCATCCTCATAGGCTCATAGGCACATAGGTAGGTACTAGGCTATTGGCCCTAGGGCCTATATAAGCCTAGCCAAAAAGGTACCCTGGCTTTCGCCACCAAAGAAAATTATTTTCATGTGCCCCTGCTGAGCAGAGTCACAGAAGTGATTCTCGGGGTGAATTTCCTATTTCCCATCCAATCATCAAGATTTTTCTTGAAGAGTACTAATGAGGAGCTCTGTTTGACATAGATAGGTAGTCTGCTCCAGAGTATGGGAAGTCTCTGAGACAGGAATCTATCCCTCCAGCATGTTCTGTTTATTGTGGTGACAAGGTTTAGGTCCCTACAGCATGTAGCTTGGAGGGATTGGGATTTCTTTAAGTGGACCATGTTCAACAGCTCTGGGTTTGACATAGCTTTGCATGTTAGGCAGAGATCACCTCTGAGTAGGTGATATGCGATGGAGTAAAGCTGGAGTTTTTTGAGACGGTCTGCATAGGGCATCTGTTTGAGGCCAGTAATCCTCTTTGTGAGGCATTTCTGTGGCCTCTCCAGTTGTTGTAGATGTCTTATGAGGTACATACCAAAAGGGGCGCTGTACTCTATAATGGGTCTAATGAGTGTTGTGTAGAGGGGAATAATGACCTATTTTTTTCTGGATGAGAAACCTTTTGTGATGAGGTGTACCATGTAGAAGGATTTCCTGACCACTCTGACAATGTGATTATCAAAGGAGAGACTACTGTCCACCTGTGTCCCAAGGTCTCTTTTCACACTTTCAGTGTTAAGTAGACTACCACCTATGTGGTAGTTCATGGGTACAGAGCTTTTACCAAAGGGGGTGACAGTGCACTTTTTGGCATTGAGCTTCAGGCCATGGCTTTGACACCAGCATCTGTCTCAGTGAGGCCCTTTTGTAGGATGTCCACATAGTTAGGAGTTTCAGTTATGGCTCCCAGTTTGCAGTCATCTGCAAACTTCATTATCCAAAGACCTACTCTGTTAGCCTGTACTTCAGAGAAGTAGATACCAAATAGGAGAGGACCCAGGACTGAACGCTATGGTACTCCACTTGTCACTGGTCTGAAGTCGGATTTGGAGTCTGCTACTTTCAAAGTGTGGGTTCTGTCCATGAGCCATTTGGCAACCCATCTTGTGACATAGGGATTTATGCCTAGTTTAGTGAGTTTATCTATAATTCCAGAGTGGGGGATGGTGTCAAAAGCCTTGGTGAGATCTAGGTAGGCTCTGTGAACCAACTTACCCTCATCTATGGCTTTGGTGATTGCTTCAAAGAAGTCTATCAGGTTTAGGAGACATAGTCTGCCTTACAAACCCAACTGCGGGGTCCAGAGTTTGGAGATTACCAATGTCTTTGTTTATGAGAGTTCCATGATGATATCGCCCCACATGGCCTTGCAGACCAGGCTCATCAGGCTTTGATGAAGGCCCCCTTTGGTAAAGGGTTCCCAGTGGGCACAAAGCCTGAGGTGAGGC
>NW_025058317.1:0-6716 GCF_019279795.1 Protopterus annectens | reverse complement strand
GTTTGCTGTAGTGGGTTAAAGCTGCTGATTGATGAACATAACTGCGGTGGTGGTGCTGCAGTAGCGTTGTCGCCTCACACTTAGACGTTGCCTCGTCGACTTCGTTGAGTCGCCTTCTGTGTGGCAATATGCTAAATGAAATGTCTTCCTTTGGTTGAAGGTTGTGTGTTAGGCCTCAGTCAGCACGCAAAAATCTTACCGCCAATCATTAGCGATCGAGTTCTGTTGTGGTTGACCCCTAACCGGAAAAGTTTAAAACATGCAAACAACCGTAAGAAAGAGAAGAAACTATGAAGTTGATATCATGGCGGGTCAGCAGTCGTTGTGGCCGTACAACGCCAGCCGAATGAATCGCATACCGTGGGTCAGCAATGAAAACAAGTGGGGATTGAATAAGATTAATGATGATGAAGATCATTCCTCTATACAATGGATAGAGATAGTTACCGAATTAGCTGAAGATCTCTTCAGATCCGGGTCAGAAATTATAGACTCACCGCGTTGGAGATTCCGCCATTTGGTTAGAGACATGATGCTTACTTCTTGGGTATAGGGGCAGAATATAATGAACATTGAATATTGTTAAATATGTTTGTCTCGTAACGGTGTCGATAGGATGTCGCAATGCCTTAGAATGCCCTCGTTGCCAAAGAAAGTAACGAGTCGTGGAAAGTTTGTCCGTATGCCGATGGCAAAATGATTTCTTCTGGCTGGGCGACCGGTTCGGATTCTTAATATGAACTAGGTTAGCATGAATGAAAAGACGGTTGGGTAAACTCTCATATTTGTGCAAAATTGTACATTTTATAAAATGGATAGAGTTATCCAAGCCTAATTTTAAGTATCAGACGGTATTTCAGACAGGATGGTGTACTATCAAAACAAAGGGAAGAAAGTACCCTTTTTGCCAAAGATGTATTGTAATATTTGAATAACACAAGACAGTCTTGCTGGTCAGAAATCTACAGTTTTTCTTTCTTACAAAATAGCTACAACATTTTGTTATATCTCGATGGTTGTACCAGATATTAGTAATACTTTTCTTTTATTCTCCTGGTACCTGCTGCCCCATGTAAGATTGAGCTGTTGTTGGTGAAACATGGTGCTTAAAAGATCAATGACTGGAAACCGCTCTGTCAGGGTATAACAGCCACTGTAACAGTGATATCTTCTAACAAAACATCAGTGGGTATTGCTGCGGCTTCTTCATGACAAAAGACATTGGCGAGACCGGTGATTGGTTACATACCAATGATTGCTACTGGTGATCAAAATCAGCCAACAATATCAAACCATGAAATGTATAATGGTTCGAAAGCGGAGCAAAGTGACTACCAAAAGCCAAGTGCTTAAGTCTGACCGGAATTTGTATATTTCCTGCACCAACTGCTGGTGAGGAAAAAATAATCCCGGTTGGGGACTTAAATTCTAACAGAAACACCGGAAAGTATTGAGTTGACTAGCAACATTAGCAAGGTACTGAGTTTACAACATATGTTCAGGAACAAAAACTGCCTCAGACCAAAAAAACTACTAAATTTGGTGGCACGCGGATGTATATTGTTAAGAGTGCCTAAGCGAAATGGATGTTACTATGTCGTAAGCGATGTGCTGTGATTTACAGGAAAGCTGGTGCAGCTACGTAACAGAGCACTTTATGGAAAAAACAAAGTCACTATGTGTACTACTGGAGGCGATGAGTGTCAGTGAAAAGCTGCAGAAGCGAATGGGGCAAGTTTTGAAAGAGCAACTGTTTGAATGAAAAATGTAAAAATGCTTGCGAACATTGGGATCTAGGCATAAGTTAAGTCGGGAGGATATATATTTCCATAACAAGAAGATACTTTGATTAAGGGTGAGCATAACAAAATATAAGAATTCAGAAAAGCATAAACTATAACTTTGAAAAACTGAAATGTAAAACATGTTGGACAGACAAATTTAAAAGTGTGAAATGTAAGATTATGAAAAAATGTTGAAGATGGTTTTGCGATAAAGGAAACCATTTTATAGATACAAGGGTTGTGCGGTTGGTGTGTCGCATGTAAATTGATAAAATGTGTGTAGATTACCCTAAGAGAGCTCTCAAATCAACAGATTATGAGGATATAGCAGCAGGTTACAGCGAAAGGGAAAGCATATATACAGGCCACAAAAATCTTATGGAAAGTTATTTACTCAGAGAGTGGATGATAAATTACGTCCTTAACATCCAGGCAACTTCCAGATACTGAAATTAAATTGAGATTGAGTATTGACGTAACAGCAGTGTGCAAACTGGACCCAAACAAAGCATGAGTGAGTGGAGCTTCTGAAATTGGCAATACGACCCGTTAGGGTCATACAGTTTCAGCATGAACTCTACAGTACCATAATATCACTTATTCACTAGGTCATTAAGCGGCTGGAAATATCCTCAAAACTGGAGCATATGCAATTTGTTAAACCAAGAGGAACAGACAAACCCAGAGTCATGGCTATGCATAAGTTTAGCCATTGGTGAAATAACGGACCTCATTATTTTGGATGTCTGGTTTGTCAGAACGGAGTTTAGGCTTAAAACCCATATATCAGCTTGCATATGTTGAACATACAGATCTATAACCACCCAGTAGCAGACAATTCATAATGGCTGGGTCAAAGCCGTGGCAAAAAAGTTGTGCTGTGATGTATCATCAGACTGGTCTTCAGCATTTGATAGTCATATACAAAACGCCGATCTATAAAAACCAGACGTAATCAGGTATTAATGGCCTTGATAAATATCAACAGATGCACGTGTTTACAAATAAAGTGCTACGGCAAAGTTTCTTCCCGCAACTGACAGATGAAATTTTAGGTTAGAGTCGGGGAGGTGTTCTTTCAGGGTTCGCCATAGGCCTATACTTTTACTTAGGGTTGTATCTTCAGATCTAGCCATTCGAGGTGTTCTGCTGAAGTCTGCATGCAGATTACATTGTAAATTTATAAACTGATTACATTAAAAGTCGCTACAGATATTAATGTAAACTGAAGAAATAATCCCTTTACTAAATCCTTGTCTTTGGGTACAGGAGAATACGGATGCCGATGAATGTACATCAAAACCAAATATATGAGATTTGGGGAGATTTGGGATATCATGTAAATTGAAAGGTGAATATTTACCATGGCTACCACAGTGATTGAAACCGGAAAGATGCTCATTTAAGCGACCCGGATATTGGCGGGCAACCGTTTTTGAGTTTTTTCTAATCATGTCAGCTTTAATTGGTTGATGATACCGCTACAGAACTATAGGTTGCATAAAAAGATTTATAAAGTTTAGCAAGTAAAAAATGATTAAATCATTGCTTTTAGTTGCATACAATTGTATCACGTAAACTTATATGGAATGGTCATCGGCGGGAATGGCTTATGCTGAAACGCTACGAGTAATTGGAAATAAGGCAGAAATATGGGTCGCGACCCCTACGATTTATAGCCTTCTGCGATTTGAAAGATTAAAAATAGATACCTGAACCCTCGTACAGCATATCATGGCTGCAGATGGCTTGCTATATATCTTGTTCATGTATTTAGGGCATTTAGAGACAACTACCGGAATGGTTTAGTTGACAGAGTAGTAGAGTGTGGGTTATCAGATGTAATAGGGGTCTCTATTAGATGAAGAAATGGTTAAAATGCGGAAAGTGCCGGTAAAATAGCTACCAACAGCTTTTGGGCGGCGAGAATGTGTTCATCTAAGCAAAACCTCAGAATGTCTAAACAAGCGAGCTCGAAATTTATAGTTGGACAGCTCGTCAGAAATCCACGGTTGGTTATCAGAATAAATTACCCCAAAGTTCAGCCATTCTTACAGTCCTCCACTGTGGTCCCAATGTTCACCTGTGTAATGTTATGACACCTCTGCAGATCTCAGATTTGCTGTTTAAGTGGGTGTGGGGGCACAGCCCACTTTATTTTATGTTTGGTGCGCGCTGATTTGGTTTTGATTTTGTTTTTTGGGGGGTTGTAATGATGTACTGTACATTTTAGCCATGTAAGCTGTTGGCTCCTAATGCATTGGACAACTTATTACTTTGAAATCTCCTTCTTGTCGTAATATCTGAAGTTTTGCTTTGATGAATCGCTCACTTAAAAGCCGTCGCATAACGGTATTTCCCATCGACTTTTAAGCATTTGTTCATTCCATTCTGTGACCTCGCGACAAATACACGGGGTTGATTGAGCAGCAGGGGAAATGAAGGGCTCACTGATTCTTGAGAGAAGCATTCGATGCTTGAAGTAGATCAATAAAAAATACATTAAACAAAGCACTAGTTTAGATGAGCTTTAAAAAGAACCCGGACACTTATTATGGGAATACTGTTTTGGTATATTGGCAGGCTAGAAGGGCAGCAATATTTCCTCAAACCGAAGTATAGTTATATATATGCGCCTTTTGGTATAAGCTGGATAAGTTAGATGGGAATTGGCTGTTCAATTTCAGAAATAGTTGAATAATATTTTGTATGTATCTATATTTTCCGGCGGTCCTTGGTTCTGTAGGTCTGTTGTATGTAATTTGCACGAGATTTTTTCCTTTACTGTAAGATTTTTATTTATATTGGTGGATCACCAAGGTGGTTTACTCCTTAAATTTCCCCATTGTATTTGGATTCAGATGGGCTTTCTCGTCAGTTCTTATACATTTGTTTGGCGTGGGCATAAAATCTTTGTGAATCTATTCAGCTGAGGTGATGCTATTTGAGATTTGTGATTCCTTGGTTCTGGAATTCTGATATATTGGCTTCGGAGATAGACTGAGTGAAAAAGGTCACTGCTTTTACTTGGTCTGGCTTTACTTGGAGTGTGATACTAGTGGAGATGTACATTATGGCACCAGTATTTGTGTTATGTCAGAAAATACAGTCCTCTAGTTGGCTAATACTAACAATCTGCTCCACTGAGTCTTTTATTTATTTATTAGATCTAAAATACAAGTCTTCGTATATCATACTAGAGTGTACATATTCCAGTGAATTGATGGGTAGTGAAAATTCCCCGTGGAATCGGAAGTGTTAGACTTTGTTGGCAGCAGGCGCCGAAGCCTTTTATTTCCAGCAACCAACGAAAACCATAGATTATGAATTTGTCATTATTCACTTTGCTTACAATGTCATCTAATCTCCATATAATTAATTATTGTGCCGCTGCAATTTCCTATATGTAATATGTAGTTGTTTATTTTGGCTTGTTATAATGCCCAGCCTATATTGTTCATTTGTTTATTTCTCTGAGCTTTCCAAATTGATCCATGGCAAAGAGAGGACTCATCCTTGACTGCAGACCTGGCAGCTGGCGGTTTACTAACAAGTAGCGCGCCCAGGTATAGGCCGGCTACCTGCAAAGGGAGTGAGCTACCAATGTGCCCACTTCCAGTCCTTTCTCACAAGTGGTGGGTGCTGTCTGTGGTCTGGTGCCACCAGTGCAACCTGTCAGTGAAACAACGACAGTATGTCAGACATTCGTATCGAAGCGGATCAGCGTTTGAGAGCCTCTGTAAATGTGTCTTAGAAGTGTAGTACCATGTCAAGACAGTGTACTTAGGACAGCAAGCAGAAAAACTATTTGCACAAATCTCCATTGAGTGCTGAAGATGGCTCCACAGTCAGAATGCTCACATGGGGTGCCCCTTGCCAGCCTTACGGGAAAGGCCGAAGTAAGCCTTTAACAAGCCGACCCTTCCAAGCAGCACATGTCCAGCGCGCGGAAGAAAAACATGTCTTCCGGTGTCATGGTGAGGGCTTCAGTTATCTGGCTGGGGTAGACAAATAGAGCACGCTGGGGATAAAACACGCGAATCCTCATGATTTGCTGCAAATGCACCGGATTTAGCATGTCTGAAGACTTATGGTATGATAGTGACATTTTTAAGCCTCGATGCCCCTTATTTTGCAGAATGTCTCTGCTCATAAAATTTGTCATTTTCTGGCAAACTGTTAAGGGATTGTCTGGCGAAGCAAGCACAGGGGATCAACGCCAAGGAGCTGCTACCCAAGATGCTTCTTATGATCCATTAAGTTTGATTTAAATTATCGTTCAACTGTAACTCCTCGAAATTCCAGTTGAGCTTAGATAATGCTCCACATGAGTCTGAAAAGATCTCATGTGATGATGGTCATCTTTGGTTGGCAAATGCAAATAAATAAATTGTAAAAGTCACTGGCCACGACAGGCATTTTCTATTTTCAATCTTCACAGCAATCAGAAAACACATGCTAATGTATAACCCGGTTATTCCAGGAAATTTAGCAGTGCATAATAGCACATTTGAAATTGTCCCCTTTATTTTGAGCCATTGTTCCTCGATATCATTTTGTGGCTGCGTTCCCTGGACTTGAACTAAGAGGGCAAGGGCTATGCAAGCCAACATTCTGCTCAACAGTTATTTCCTTGAACCAACTGCCCCTAACTAATTGCTTGCTTAACCCCCCACCCCAACACACTGTTGTTTACTTGAGGGCTTAAATGAAACATAATTTTAATTACACTGTTTGTGGATGGGATTTCTTTGTTATGCAGAATAGTCCTTGTGATACCATTAGTTATATATCCCCTTCATGTAGCAGCTCAGTTATAATTTATTTTTGCTCATGTTGTAAGCATTATTTCCAGTAATTACATTATAAGTAATAAATACACTTCTTTTAAAGAAAGGTATGTGTAATCTTACTAGAGAAGTATTGTGATTT
>NW_025058316.1:0-6168 GCF_019279795.1 Protopterus annectens | reverse complement strand
AATTGCTCTATTTTTTTCATTTAATGTTTGTTAGAATTTAGTGCTAGTTAGAATTTGTGCATAGCCAGTGTTAAGTGGGGGAAGTTTCACTTCATTGATATTTGGTTTCTGCCTTATATAAGTGGTACATTTTGGATTATTTTCTTCTCAAACCCTTAACTTTGGATGGCTAAGACCTTCCTGCAATCAACTGGATGTATAAGTGAATTTAAGTAAATCTTTCTCTGCATTTTTTTCAAATATTACCGCATTTAAATTGTTTTATTTGTGTTGCATTTAATACTATCTAGATGGAAGTTGTGGCTCTGTTTTTTCAGATAATGCTTGTTAGAATGTTGTACTAGTTAGAATTCCTACATCACCAGTGATAAGTGGGAGAAGTTTCACTTCATTGATATTTGGTTTCTGCCTTATATAAGTGGCAAATTTGGGATTATTTTCTGCTTAAACTCTGAGCTTTGACCTTCTAAGACCAACCTGCAATCAACTGGATGTATAAGTTAATTTAAGTAAATCTTTATTGCACTTTTTTCAAATAATACACCATTTAAATTGACTTACTCGTGTGGCATTGAATACTATCTAGCTGGAAGTTGTGGCTCTGTTTTTTTCAGTTAATACTTGTTAGAATTTAGTGCTAGTTAGAATTCCTCCTTAGCCAGTGATAAGCGGGGGAAGTTTCACTTAATTGACATTCGGTTTGTACCTTATATAAGTGGTATATTTTAGATTATTTTCTGCTTAAACTCTGACCTTTTGTAAGCTAAGACCTATCTGAAATCAGCTGGACATACAAGTGAATTTTAGTAAATGTTTATCTGCCCTTTTTTCAAATAATACAGCATTTAAATTGATTTATTTGTGTTGCATTGAATATTATCTAGCTGGAATTCATGGCTCTGTCTTTTTCAGGTAATGCTTGTTAGATTTTAGTGCTAGTTAGAATTCTTGCATAGCCAGTGATAAATGGGGGAAGTTTCACTTAGTTGATATTCGGTTTCTGCCTTTTATAAGCGGTACATTTTGGATTATTTTCTTCTTAAACTCCGAGCTTTGGCTGGCTAAGAGCTACCTGCAATCAACTGGATGTATAAGTGAATTTAAGTAAATCTTTTTCTGAACTTTTTTCAAATATTACAGCATTTAAATTTATTTATTTCTGTTTCATTGAACGCTGTCTTGCTGGAAGTTGTGGCTCTGTTTTTTCAGTTAATGCTTGTTAGAATTTAGTGCTTGCTAGAATTCCTGCATAGACAGTTTTAAGTTGGGGAAGTTTCACTTCAATGATATTCTGTTTCTGCCTTATACAAGTGGTACGTTTTGGATTATTTGCTGCTAAAACTCTGAGCTTTGGCCGGCTAAGACCTATCTGCAATCAAGTAGTTGTATAAGTGAATTTATGTAAATCTTTATCTGCACTTTTGTCAAATAATGCAACATTTAAAATGATTTATTTGTGTTGTATTGTTACTATCTAGCTGGATGTTGTTGCTCCATTTTTTCCATTAATACTTGTTATAATTTAGTGCTAGTTAGAATTCCTGCATAGCCAGTGATAAGTGGGAGAAGTTTCACTTCATTGATATTCATTTTCTGCCTTATATAAGTGGTACATTTTGGATTATTTTGTTCATTAACTCTGAGGTTTGGGCAGCTAAGACATACCTGTAATCAACTAGATGTATAAGTGAATTTAAGTTAATCTTTATCTGCACGTTTTTCAAATAACACAACATTTAAATGGATTTATTTGTGTTACATTGAATACTATCTAGCTGGAAGTTGTGGCTCTGCTTTTTCAGTTAATGCTTGTTAGAATTTAGCTAGAATTCCTGCATAGCCAGTGATAAGTGGGGGATGTTTCACTTCATTGATTTCCGGTTTCTGCCTTATATAAGTGGTACATTTTGGATTATTTTCTGCTTAATCTCTGAGCTTTGGCTTGAAAAGACCTGCCTGCAATCAACTGGCGTATAAGTGAATTTAAGTCAATCTTTATCTGCACTTTTTTCAAACACTACAGCATTTAAATTGGTTTATTTTTGTTGCATTGAATGCTATCTTGCTGGAAGTTGTGGCTCTGTTTTTTTCAGTTAATACTTGTTAGAATTTAGTGCTAATTAGAATTCCTGCATAGCCAGTGATAAGTGGGGGAAGTTTCACTTTATTGATATTCTGTTTCTTCCTTAAATAAGTGGTAAATTTTGGATTATTTTCTGCTTAAACTCTGAGCTTTGGCCGGCTTAGACATACCTGCAATCAACTGGTTGTATAAGTGAATTTAAGTAAATCTTTATCTGCACTTTTTTCAAATAATACAACATTTAAAATAATTAATTTGTGTTGCATTGCTACTGTCTATCTGGATGTTGTTGCTCTGCTTTTTCCATTGATGCTTGTTAGAATTTAGTGCTAGTAAGAATTCCTGCATTGCCAGTGATAAGTCAGGGAACATTCACTTCACTGATGTTCGGTTTCCGCCTTATATAAGTAGTACATTTTGGATTATTTTCTACTTAAACTCTGAGCTTTGACCAGCTAAGACCTACTTGCAATCAACTGGATGTATAAGTGAATTTAAGTAAATCTTTATCTGCATTTTTTTTTCAAATAAAACAGCATTTAAATTGATTTGTTTGAGTTGCAGAGTACATTCTAGCTGGAAGTTGTGGCTCTGTTTATTTCAGTTAATGCATGTTAGAATTTCATGCTACTTAGAATTCCTACATAGCAAGTGATAAGTGGAGGAAGTTTCACTTCATTGATATTAGGTTTTTGCCTTATATAAGTGGTACATTTTGGATTATTTTCTGCTTAAACTCTGAGCTTTGGCTAGCTAAGACCTACCTGCAATCAATTGGACGTATAACTGAATTAAAGTATATCTTTACCTGCACGTTTTTCAAATAATACAGGATTTAAATTGATTCATATGTGATGCATTGAAAACTATCTTGCTGGAAGTTGTGGCTCTGTTTTTTCAGTTAATGCTTGTTAAAATTTTGTGCTAGTTAGAATTCCTATATAGCAAGTGATAAGTGGACGAAGTTTCACTTCGTTGATATTTGGTTTTTGCCTTATATAAGTGGTACATTTTGGATTATTTTCTGCTTAAACTATGAGCTTTGGCTTGCTAAGACCTACCTGCAATCAACTGGATGTATAGGAGAATTTAAGTAAATCGTTATCTGCACTTTATTCAAATACAGCATTTAAATTGATTTATTTGTTTTGCATTGACTACTATCTAGCTGGAAGTTGTGCCTCTGTTTTTTCAGTTAATGCTTTTTAGAATTTAGTGTTAGTTAGAATTCCTGCATAGCCAGTGATAAGTGGGGAAAGTTTCTCTTCATTGATATGCGGATTCTGCCTAATATAAGTGGTAAATTTTCAATTATTTGCTGCTTAAACTCTGAGCTTTGACCGGCTAAGACCTTTCTGCAATCAACTGGATGTATAAGTGAATTTACATAAATCTTTCTCTGCACTTTTTTCAAATAATCCAGCATTTAAATTGATTTATTTTTGTTGCATTGAATACTGTCTAACTGGAAGTTTTGGCTCTAGTTTTTTTCAGTTAATGCTTGATAGAATTTAGTGCTAGTTAGAATTCCTGCATAGGCAGTGATAAGTGGGGGAAGTTTCACTTCACTGATATTCGGTATCTACCTTATATAAGTGATACATTTTGGATTATTTTTTGCTTTAACTCTGAGCTTTTGCCGGCTAAGACCGGCCTGCAATCAACTGGATATACAAGTGAATTTAAGTAAACCTTTATCTGCACTTTTTTCAAATATTACATCATTTAAATTGATTTATTTGCATTGCATTGCATACTATCTAGCTGAAAGTTGTGGCTCTGTTTTTTTTCAGTTAATGCTTGTTAGAATTTAGTGCTAGTTAGAATTCTTGCATTGGCAGTGATAAGTGTTGGAAGTTTCACTTCATTGATATTCGGTTTCTACTTTATATAAGTGGTACATTTTGGATTATTTTCTGCTTAAACTCTGAGCTTTGGCCGGCTAAGACCTTCCTGCAATCAAATGGACGTATTAGTGAATTTAAGTAAATCTTTCTCTGTAATTTTTTCAAATAATACAGCATTTAAATTGATTTATTTTTGTTGCATTGAATTCTGTCTAGCTGGAAGTTTTGGCTCTTTATTTTCAGTTAATGCTTGTTAGAATTTAGTGCTAGTTAGAATTCGTGACTAGGCAGTGATAAGTGGGGGAAGTTTCACTTCACTGATATTCGGTTTCTACCTTATATAAGTGGTACATTTTGGATTATTTTCTGCTTTAACTCTGAGCTCTTGCCGGCTAAGACCTACCTGCAATCAACTGGACATACAAGTGAATTTAAGTAAATCTTTATCTGCACTTTTTTCAAATATTACAGCATTTAAATTGATTTATCTGTGTTGCATTGAATATTATCTAGTTGGAAGTTGTGGCTCTGTTTTCTCAGTTAATGCTTGTTAGAATTTAATGCTAGTTAGAATTCCTGCTTAGCCAGTGATAAGTGGGGGATGTTTCACTTCATTGATTTTCGGTTTCTGCAAGTGGTACATTTTGATTTATTTTCTACTTAAACCCTGAGCTTTGGCTTGAAAAGACCTATCTGCAATCAATTGGCGTATAAATTAATTTAAGTAAATCTTTATCTGCACTTTTTTCAAATACTACAGCATTTAAATTGTTTTTTGTGTTGCATTGAATGCTATCTTCTGGAAGTTGTGGCTCTGTTTTATCAGTTAACACTTGTTAGAATTTAATGCTAGTTAGTATTCCTGCATAGCCAGTGATAAGTGGGTGAAATTTCACTTCATTGATATTCTGTTTCTGCCTTAGATAAGTTTTACATTTTCAATTAATTTCTGCTTAAACTCTGAGTTTTGGCCTGCTAAGACCTTCCTGCAATCAACAGGTTGTATAAGTGAATTTAAGTAAATCTTTATCTGCACTTTTTTCAAATAATACAACATTTAAAATGACTAATTTGTGTTTCATTGTTACTATCTAGCTGGATGGTGTTGCTCTGTTTTTTATGTTAATGCTTGTTAGAATTTAGTGCAAGTAAAAATTCCTGCATTACCAGTGATAAGTTGGGGAAATTTCACTTCATTGATTTTAGGTTTCTGCCTTATATAAGTGGTACATTTTGGATTATTTTCTGCTTAATCTGTGAGCTTTGGCCAGCTGAAACCTTCCTGCAATCAACTGGACGTATAAGTGAATTTAAGTAAATCTTTCTCTGCACTTTTTTCAAATAATACAGCATTTAATTTGGTTTATTTTTGTTGCATTGAATACTGTCTAGCTGGAAGTTTTGGCTCAGTTTTTTCAGTTAATGCTTGTTGGAATTTAGTGCTAGTTAGAATTCCTGCATAGGCAGTGATAAGTTGGTGAAGTTTCACTTCATTGATGTTCGGTTTCTGCCTTATATAAGTGGTACATTTTGGATTATTTTCTGCTTAATCTCTAAGCTTTGGCTGGCTAAGACCTACCTGCAATACCCTGGATGTATTAGTAAATTTAAGTAAATCTTTATCTGCAATTTTTTTTCATAAAATAGGTCATTTAAATTGATTTTGTTTTGTTGCATTGATGACTATTTGGAAGTTGTGGCTCTGTTTTTTCAATTAATGCTTGTTAGAATTCAGTGCTAGTTAGAATTCCTGCATCACCAGTGATAAGTGGGGGAAGTTTCACTTCATTGATATTCGGTTTCTGCCTTTTATAAGTGGTACATTTTGGATTATTTTCTGCTTAAACTCTAAGCTTTGGTGGGCTAAGACCTACCTGCAATCAATTGGAGGTATAAATGAATTTAATTAAATCTTTATCTGCACTTTTTTCAAATAATACAGCATTTAATTTGATTTGTTTGTGTTGCATTGAATACTATCTAGCTGGAAGTTGTGTCTCTGTTTTTTCAGTTAATGCTTGTGAGAATTTCGAGCTAGTTAGAATTCCTGCATAGCCAATGATAAGTTGGGGAAGTTTCACTTCATTGATATTTGGTTTCTGCCTTATATAAGTAGTACATTTTGGATTATTTTCTGCTTAAACTCTGAGCTTTGGTGGGCTAAGACCTACATGCAATCAATTGGAGGTATAAATGAATTTAATTAAATCTTTATCTGCACTTTTTTCAAATAATACA
>NW_025058315.1:0-6816 GCF_019279795.1 Protopterus annectens | reverse complement strand
TTTTTTTTTTTTATCTCTATCTCTTTCTATCCTATCTGCTCATATCTCTCTCTCTCTCTGTCTATCTCTCTCTCTCCCAACAGTTGCTGCAATGATATTATTGCATGTGTGGACTGGCAATACAGGCTGCTTTTTGTAGGTATCTGCACATGTGCATGTCATGGCCTCTACTGCACCCAATTGGTGGCCAGCATTTAGTAATTGCATGCAGCCTACTTGTGTAGTAATTGCAAAGTTCTCACTGTGATTTCAGGACACTGCTATAAAATGATAGGTAAGGTAGGCACAGGCCTTTCAGTTTTGCAAGGTGGGGACCATGCTGGTTTTGCTGTTAGACACTGTTGTGTCAGTCAGAAGGTTAATTATATCTCTCATATCTAAGGCTGTGTTGTAGCCACTAGAAATAACATGTTGTACTGAAACCTGACTGTTGCTTCTTCCAGTTTACTCTTCTCAGTGTGTATGTTAACTTTCCACACCTGCTAATGCTAACACTGTTTACATGGGGTATGTACTTTCCTGTGGGAGTTGTGGATTAACTGGCATACAACAGTGGTTCTTGCAATGTGTTGCTATGGCTTTTCTATTTTCCTTTACATTCCACTCCTTGAATGCCTGATATTTGTCTTTACTGGAATGTGTGTTGCTATGGCTTTCCTATTTTCCATTTACATTCACTCCTTGTAATGCATGATATATTTCTTTCAGCACTAAGTTCTTATATGTTTGCTGTGGCTTGGTGGCACTGCATTCAGTCTGGTGAGCCCAAGGTCTGGGGTTTGACACTTACAAGGGTATTTTATTTTGCTGCTGAGCAGTACTAGGGTCTTGTCATACAGAGTGGATAAGGCACTTTTAAACAGTTGGAAGTGGGAAGCAGGAAGTCAGTGGGGACACCAGCTAGGGATGTGCTGGCTGGGTGTAGGGAAGGTCCATAGCTGCACATTTCTTTATCTGCAATAGCTGTACATATGTTTGCCATTTGCTGTGACATTTAAAACCTTCAACCCCTGATAGAGGGGTGAGGACAACTAAGTATTTTGTACTAACAATTATGAATATCAGGCACATGCAGTGCTTGTAAACTGCTATACTGTCATTAGTTTGTTAGATGGCTACATCCTTTGATATTTCTGTGTTGTACTCCTACATAAGGGCATGCTTGTGGAAGTAATTCTACAGCTATTCGCAGAGTGTGTAAAAGCAGACAGGCTGATATGCCTGTGTGTTTCTGACACTTGCAGGCCTCAGATACTCTCAGGTATATATTTGACCAGCCTCAGGGAAAGGTACATATCAGTGGGATACACCCGTGATATATTTCAGATATTCTGCAGTTGTGACTGTGAGGTATTTTGAGCATATGCATTACTACACCATTTCTGACATGCAAGTAGTGTCTACTTTAACTTATTGACAGTTACCATTACGTGGGATTCCCCACCTTTCTGCCTACTGTTAGTACATTTCACAGGGAGTCAGTGGGGCACAGGTAACATTTTTTTGCAAATCAGGGACATCCCTGTAAATCAGTCACAGTTGGGAGGTCTGGCCTCTTACCTATTCAAATATGGCAGTGTTTATCCTGCTCTGATACAATCGTAAGTGGGTTTGTAAGGTGCTACTGTAATATTATTACCTACTAGCATGGCTGTTTCTCTTATCACACTAATGTAATGCAATTCCACAAGAATTGGCAGTAAAGATAAACGGAACAAGCTTTCTGTAATGGCCTTCCAATATTCCCTTTACATTCACTCCTTGTATTTCATGATATATTTCTTTCAGCACCAAGTTTTTGTATATCTGCTGTGGTTCAGTGGTAATTCATGCCGACTAGTGTTTCCAAGGTCTGGGGTTCGAGACTGACAGGGGTATTTTATTTTGCTGATGAGCAGACTACAGGCCTTGTCATACAGAGTGACTAAGGCACTTTTAAGCAGTTGTAAGCAGGTTTGCACGATGTTTAGCTACGCTTATCTAAACAGCTAAGCGCAAGACCAAGCCTTACACACGCTGACTACTGCCTAAAAGTGCTTTACCTCCGCTTAACACTCCACGCAGCTAATTTTCTTTTAAAGAAAAGAAAAAATGGGGAAATAGGAAAGTGGTGAAAAGGGGGGCACAAGAGAGGGAAAGACAGTAGGAAACCAGCTCAGGATGTGCAGGATGGGTGTAGGGAAGGTCCATAGCTGCCCATTTCTTTATCAGCAACAGCTGTCCATATGTGTGAAATTTGGTGTGAAATTTGAAACCTTCCACCCCTGAGAGAGGGGTGAGGACAACAAAATATGTTGTACTGACAATTAGAATTATCCCAGTTTACATGTCCAGTGGACATGTGTGTGCTTTAATCTGGAGCAGCTATGTATGGGGCGTAATTTTTTTGTGGGAACAGAGTGCCCTTTTTTTATTTTTTTTTCAGATGAGAGTGGAATGTGAGGTACAGGAAGTAGGTATATTTGGGGAGGTAGGTTGGGGAGGTTAACAGACAAGACAAACAAGATGCATACAGGGCTGGAGTATGACACATGTGGGAGTAAGCTTACAAATAATGGGGATGGATGTTTGGATATGGCAAGCCCATGAGCCCACAGATGGCAACAGTGGAACTGAAATCCCCACCCATAGGCAGTTACCACTGTGCCTTCACAGCCCAGGTCGGGGCTGTGCTGGGGCTGCACAGATAGGATGGGCAGGCACACCCATGAGTTGCGCACTCACCTTGCCTCCAAGCTGGCATAGGGGATCAGTCACAGAACTCCTGATCTCACTATGCACCACAGACTTCCGGACCCTATGGAGGTGGTGAGAGTGGAGGCTCTCCTCATCTCGCCACGCTTGCAGAGGCAGATGAGCCCCATCCCCTGCAGTGCTTCCACCCAAAGGTGGCACAGGGTCACCCGGAGGAGGAGGTCCCAGCCTGGGCACTGGGTGCCAGGTGCACTCGCATCCAGCTGAGGTGGGAGAGGTGGGTCCGCTGGAACCGCCTTCCCTGTTCATGTAGGTTCATACTAGGCTATCTGCCCTAGGGCATTTATAAGCCCTAGCCAGAGTGTGTGTGTGGCTGCCACCCCTCTTTTTTAGGATGAGAATACTATACCCATTAGTTTGCTGTGCCTCTATCCAGCAGTGATACAGAGATGATTCCAGGGTAAACCTACAATCTCCCATCACTCGTCAAGATTTCTCTTGAACAGAGTCAGTGAGGGGGTCTGCCTCACATGGACTGGGATTCTGTTCCATGAGTGTAGGAGTCTCTGGGTGATAAATCTGTCCTCCAGCACGTCCTATTTATATCCGTGTTGAGGTTTAGATCTCTTGCTCTCGCATTGGCTCTGCATGGATTTGGATTTTTGAGGTGGAGCATGTCCATTAATTCCGGTTGGACATGGCCTTGTATGTCAGGCACAGATCACCTCTGAGCAGGCGGTATGTGACTGAATAGAGGCTGGAGTTTCTTCAGTCGGGCATCAGTATGACATATGTTTTGAGCCCCTTATCCTTTTGGTGAGGAACTTTTGGGGTCTTTCCAACTGCTGCAGGGTGTCGTCGGGTAAGGTACATTCCGAATGGGGCGTTGTACTCAATCATTGGTGCCTGATAAGTGAAGAGTACAGGGGTACAATGACCTCTCTGATCTGGATGTGAATCCCTTCATGATCAGGTGGGCAATGTAGAAGGTCTTCTCAACCTGCTTGGCAATGTAGTGTTAAAAGAGAGGTTACTGTCAACTTGGGTCCCCAGGTCCCTGATAACTTCTTCGTCAGAAAGTTTAATGGATTACCACCTATGTGGTAATTAGGGGTTACCTTGTTTTTCCCAAAGGGTATGACTATACATTTTTGGCATTTAGCTTAAGGCCATGGCTCTGGGTACCAGTTATCCATTTCTATGAGACCTTTCTGGAGGATGTCTGTGTCTGATGAAGTGTCAATTATGGTGCCCAGTTTATGTCAGTCGTCTGCACAAATTTTGTCAGCCAAAATCCCCTATGTTTGCCTGCACTTCAGAAAATAAATGTAGAATAAGAGGGGCCCAGGACTGAGCCCTGTGGGACAATCAGCTTCGTGACCCGGCTTAGAGACTGACATGGCACCAAGCAACTCAACCCTGTGTGTTCTGTCATTGAGCTTCAGTTTGCAACCCATCTTGTGACATATGGGTTTACATTTAAGCTGGTGAGCTTTTCTATGATGCCGAGAGTGGGGTATTGTGTCAACGCTTTTACTAGGAGTCAAGGTAGGCTGTGTGAACTGCCTTACCCTCATCAATGGCCTTAGTGACTGTTTCGAAAAAAGCGACCAAGTTCAAGAGGCAGGATCTGCCCTTGACAAAGCCAAATTGGGTAGGACCCAGTGTCTGTAGGTCCCCAATGTCTTTATTTATGATTCCATTATGATCCTCTCCATAGCTTTGCAGACAAGGCTCGTCAAGCTTATAGAGGCGATAATTCAGGGTCCATAGAAGCACCGCCTTTGTGGAGTGGGACCACAGTTGCCGTACACCATTCTTTGGGAACATATCCTGTAGTAAGGCTAAGATTAAACAGCAGCCTTATGTGTGGGTTTAGTTCCTCATTGAGTTCGTGTAGCACACAGCCGGGGACACCGTCCCGGTCCCATTGATGCTGTGTTTTTTGCTTTAGAGAGAGCACACCTGGGCATCTGAGATGTTTGGGAGGCTAAGACTCCTGGTGGGATAGATATTTCTCCTTTTGGGGGAGGGTGGGGAGTAATTTGCACTGAACCTGTCTGCCAGTATAAGTTGGCAATGTCTGTGGGTTCAGTGATTTTTTTTATCATTTTGGACTCAATTCTGAGCATATCTGGGGAGTTTCCACCCAGGTTTCTAAATATAGCTAAAGAAGGCTTTATGATTGTCTTTGTGTCATTAGCTTATTTTTCTCTCAAAGTTGGTCTTGGATGATTTTATGAGTGATCGTGAGTTTTTTTTGCTAGTATTGATCAGAGATGCCTTCCCATTTAGGGATTTTGCTCTGTCATGTAGTGTAGCTTTCTCCTCTTGTTGTAGAGTTTGTTTATGGCTTACAGTCCACCAGACAAAACGGCCACTGCCACTTTGGTGGAAAGAGGTCTTGATTGCTATTAGGATTGCTTGATCCATACATTCCTGGAGGTGCTCAGAGAAGGCATTTGTAAGGGTTTCAGCAGCGTGGGTTGTGGTTTCCACTGGTCGAGGGCCTTGAAGGATACCACTCCAGTCTTAAGCCCAAGTGTAAAGTTTTGGTTTTTGAGAAGTTCTTCATTGTGGTCTTTTTGCTGGGGGTAAGGGGGGGCGTGGATGTGGATCTCCAGTGAGATTAATTTATGGTCTGATCTCACCAAATGAGGATATACTTCCTCGTGTGGAGCATTTTGTCCCCATGTTTGTGATGAATCAGGTCTAGTATATTTTCTCCTCCTCTTGTGGGAATGGTGACTAGTTGTTCCATTAGCATTTGAGTTTATGAACTCAAGGAACCTTTGGAGCTAGGAGTGTTGGGGCTTGAGTAATGTTCCCAGTCTATTTTTGGGTAGTTGAAGTCACCCAATATGATGGTGTTTGGAGAGACATTCCATACTTTCTCCAGTGTCTTCAGCGGAAGGTTGTGTGGGTTTCCTGAGTTTGAGGAAAGGTGGTCTGTAGCATGTTTACAAACTGTAGTGGGGCAGTTTACCTATGGTTAATTGCACCTGGATGGTCTCCCGGATGCTTCGTGGCAGTGCCACTAACCTGGAGGTGTGGGTATCCTTTATGAATATGGATACTCCCCCACTCCTTTTTGTGGTTTGGTCCGGATTTTGGGGCCGAACGCATGATATGAGGTATAACCTACAGTAGTGCTGGGGTGCTCTCAGGAGCCTTGAACCAGGTTTCCAGTCACAGCACAGACATCGATGTTCTCCATACTGAGGAGGCCGGCTTGAGGGCATGCATCTTGAGGTTTAGACTTCTGGCATTGAGCAGTATTACCCTTAGTTTTTCTCCATTTTTGTTTTCTAGGGTGGTAGGTTTATCATTTGAGCCTTGCCTAAAAAAGGCACTATGGGGGTGGCAAGAGCCTTTGCCAATATCCGGAAGCCCAGGGAAGACAGATGCAAGCCGTCCCTTGCAAAGCAGCGTGGCTTGTCAAGCATGTCATCCCAGGCAGACAGACATTGGATCCCCTTAGAATGACACCAGTAATTAAGCCAATTATTAAAGCTGTTGTCCTATGTTTTGCAGTATTTTATGGCATTTTGGGTTAGTAACAAACAACACCATTCAAAATTAGTTGTAACAGCATGCATCAGTATTCCCATTAACCAAAACACCCACTTGAATTCTAAATAGTGAGCAGCAAGCATAACACATGCATATTTAGAACAACAGTGCACACCTGAACAGCATGCAGGGTTGATTGGTGGCAACAGGCCATCAGTTTGGATATGAACGGGCTACATCAAGCCACTACGGTATGAACCAACAGGACAAATGTCCGTAGGGATTAATTGTGAATACACACCTGACAGTTGGTGTTAGATGGCATAATTTGTGAAAAATAGGGTAGGGTGGAGAAATATTACATTAACAACTTAAACTACCTATACATACGCCTACTGTACATTCCTAGTAGATGCAGATATATATCCCCTACATGTATTAGTACAGAACTTCCTGTATGTAACGCTTAGGAATGTTGGTGATGGGGATGTTACTGCTACATTAATATACATTCCATTTTTTATTCATATATGTTCATATTTGAAGCTGTGTGCAGGTACAGCATCTGCTACTGCTACATTTGATTTATATATGGGTCTAGACAACTGT
>NW_025058314.1:0-5598 GCF_019279795.1 Protopterus annectens | reverse complement strand
AAGGGTTGGGGGGTAGGGGGTAAACAAAGGGGCCCTTCCTTAAATTTTTAAAAGCTTTTCAATGGGGCCCCCGGCCCCAAATTTTTTTAAACCCGGGGGTCCCCAGGGTTTCCCTTTTGGAATTAAACCCTTTGGGGTTCTCGGGGACTAAAAAAAAAAAAAAAAAAAAAAAAAAAAAAAAAAAAAAAAAAAAAAAAAAAAAAAAAAAAAAAAAAAAAAAAAAAAAAAAAAAACCCCCCCCCCCCCCCCCCCCCCCCCCCCCCCCCCCCCCCCCCCCCCCCCCCCCCCCCCCCCCCCCCCCCCCCCCCCCTTTGGGGGGGCCCGTTCGTGCACCACCCTGGTACGTATCCAGAGGTAAGACTATGATTAAACAGCTTTGTCCTAGCTGTGGGTTTAATTCCTCTGAGTTCGGTGGGATAGCACATGCCGGGGACACAATCAGGTCCCATGGATGCTGTGTTTTTGCTGGAGACAGTAGTTCTCATTTTTGTTAATTTTGCTTTCAAAAATCTCATTCTAATTCCTCCTAAATGTCCTTACGATTACTTAAATTTGTCTTCAGTGGTTCTGGTCAAGTTTGTTTAAGTTGTCTATTCAGTTCCCTAAACATTACAGTTGCAAGTAATCTTTCTTAGTGTTTTGGCTGGACAACACGAGTTGTTAGCAGTGCCCTGCAGACAGACAAAAATATCCAGGAAAGTATATTTTTCTATATAAGCTGCCCTAGAACTGATATGTAATGTCACTTCAAACAAAAGCCAATGCATGGGAGACAAGACAAGCTGAGGGCAACTAGATGACACTACCGTCAAATCTTAGCATGATCTAGTAAAGCCAGTCTAGTGCCAAACCCCAGAGACCACACAAGCAGATCTCTGTATAAAACAGTCCACAACCTACAGTAGGTCACATATATAGAGTTCTGGACAGCAAGGATATGCAATTTCCAAATGTTTCCATAACCAGCTTGGTAGCTATGGGCATCCTGACACAATGTAACAATTGTCTCATGTTCACAAAGGAGTATTTAATCCTTAAAGAAACAAACACAGTATGTGAGAGGACACATAGACAGTTTCATTGTAAGCAAAAATGTTGAATATAAACAAGTACAAGGCACACATACACACACACACACACACACACACACACACACACACACACACACACACACACACACACACACACACACACACACACACACACACACACACAAAGACCAACTTATGCTGAGGCAATAAAAAGCAATTTTTCCAAACCTCAGTGACATCCTAACCCTATAAATGACAATGCCTCTACTCACTGTTCTCCAAAGCACTCACCAAAAGCAACACAAAGCACCACACATAAATCTACAACCAGTGGAGCCCCAAAAGCAAAGCCCATAAGGCAAGAAAATACATTACCCAGGACTCTTGTCATAGGGGACTTCATTGTATAACACAGATGTCCTACTTACCAGACTGAAAAAGGAGAAGATAATGGTTAGTTGCTTATCTGGAGCTAGGATCTGCCAAGTTACACATGTACTCAAATCACTGCACCACAAGTGCCAGTATGAATCTATTATAGCCCATGTGGGCATTAATAACAAGAGACATACTTCCCCATGACTATATGAGGACAGACATTGCTGATCTCTCAAAATATGTGTTTCAGGCAAATTTGTGCCTTGCACTGAGTAGAAGAGCATTCTACCCTCACCATGGGTGATATCACAGTATGAACAAAAGACCCACTTGGACTTCAATAATAGATTCATATATTGTTACTAGGCTAATGATGGTGGGGGGTGGCTTTCAATGCCTAGCCAAGTTTTCCTGAAAGAATAATGATGTTTTGTATACATTGAGGGCCAGGCATTTTATAAGCTAACTCTGTCCATAGCACTGACATGCGTACAGGCCCAGTGTAAATTTCCCATCTACTGCTTTAGGTTGCATTAAACTCGGTAATGGACAAACTCAGCTTCACATGTTCACACCGGGGATCACACCAACAGCACTACTAGATAGGGGCCAAGGGTACTAGCTGCTAGTACAAGGGTCTAGGGAATTACTAAAGGAAGGTGAATACCACACAACATGGTTGGGATAATATATGCCTTCGGGCAGATAGCCCAGTACCAACCTAAGTATATGAACCCATATGGATGGAGATTTGCTCCATTGGACGGGCAGTCTGTGGGACATATATCTTTCTCTGGCATGTTCTGTTTAAGTCACAGACAAAATTCAGGTCCCTAGACCTTGTATTTCTGGTACTCTTTTACTTACGAATATGTAGGAGATTCTGAAGTAAGGGGTTTGCAGATGCCTTGTAAGCTAGGTCATTATTGCTAATTCATATTTTCTGTTAACCAAAACAGCACAAAGACTGGTTGTTTAGACAGACTAACAACTTACAAACTATTTTCTTGTTTTCCTTCTCTTGGTTTGACTAATCTCTTAGATTTATAGGTAACTAATAGGCTAGCTACTGTTGTGGCTCATTTAAAGCCAAGCCAATCGCCTTTTTAAAGTTGAGAATCGAACCTTGCACCTTGTGATAAAAAAGGATACAATAATGCTTTTTTGGCATTTAGTTTCAGTTCATGATTTTGGCACAATTAATTTATTTGGGACAAACCTTCCTGCAGGATGACTAAATCATTTGGGGATTCAGTGACTGCTCCAAACTTTCAGTCATGTGCAAACTCAGTTTGCCACAGCCCTATGGCATGATCTTTTACTTCAGGAACATAGATGCCAAACAAGGAGGGCCCCAGGCCCCAGGCCCCAGCACAGAACCCGGGGATACTCCACTAGTGACTGGTCTCTTTGTGGCAGTAACTTCCCCTACTTTGATAATCCAGGTCCTATCTGTGAGCCAGCTGGCAACCCTATGAGTGACATAGGGTTTATTCATAGCTTTTTACTACACCTGAGTGGGGCAGTGTGTCAAAAACTTTGGACAGGTTGAGGTATGGGGTGTCTCATTTTGCCTTCATTCATTGCTATGTCTGTTGAGCAAAGAACAGTGCACAAGTTCTACTTAACTTTAAAAGTAGATGTTCATAGAACACACTGCCTTATTGGCATTACCCACCATCTCCCTTTTTGGATGTACATAGTTTGTTTTTTGGATTGTTTTTGAGCACTGCTCGAGAGAGTGGGAGTGAGAGTGAGAGAGAGAGAGAGAGAGAGAAATGGAACAGGAGATGTTCGCAAAGCTTGGGTTTCCATCCTCTCTTCTTGCTAGACCGTAGAAAACTGAAAGGGCCATGTCTGTGGTTTTGTAAGGCAGTTCATGTACTGTCTGGTGATTGGTCTATCACAATGACATACAGACAGTGGGAGGAGTCTGAGCTTTAGTAGACTTCCAATGGTGGATAGCAGGACACTACTACCCGAATGCTAGTAACGCACTGTGTTCTATGAATACCTACTGTTATAGGCAAGTAGAACTTATGCAACTGTTCTTTCCCTCTGCTCACTGTCATCTTCTTTTCCTGCAGCTCTATACAAGTTTTTTCCTCCCTATGTTGTTGCTGATAAGGGTGGACATATGACTCTTCCAATGATAACCAACTTCTAGGAGCAGTCCTTACAGCCCTGCCCACCAGAGCAATTCTCTTGTTTTGGGTGACTTCTTACTGCTTTGCATTACTTAGTATTATTATTTATTACTTAGTATTATCACTTATTACTTACTATTATTACTTATTACTTAGTATTATCACGTATTACTTACTATTATTACTTATTACTTAGTATTATCACGTATTACTTACTATTATTACTTATTACTTAGTATTATCACTTATTACTTACTATTATTACTTATTACTTAGTATTATCACTTATTACTTACTATTATTACTTATTACTTAGTATTATCACATATTACTTACTATTATTACTTATTTAGTATTATCACTTATTACTTACTATTATTACTTATTACTTAGTATTATCACTTATTACTTACTATTATTACTTATTACTTAGTATTATCACTTATTACTTACTATTATTACTTATTACTTAGTATTATCACTTATTACTTACTATTATTACTTTATTACTTAGTATTATCACTTATTACTTACTATTATTACTTATTACTTAGTATTATCACTTATTACTTACTATTATTACTTATTACTTAGTATTATCACTTATTACTTACTATTATTACTTATTACTTAGTATTATCACGTATTACTTAGTATTGTAAAGACTGAGTTATCAGGTGGGTTAACACACAGATCCTTTCACCAAGTAACACATATTGCTCTCTTCTATTAAGTAAAACAAGATTTCCTTTTATGTGAACTTTTATGATTCTGAAAATGTAACATAACATATATAGAGCTCTATTCAATAAGCAGAGAATTCACTTATCACAACCCAATGAAATGAACTGTAAAGAAGTTCAGTTCATGACACAACTGTATCACTCATAAAAAAGTCTTCCTTAAGCCCAGAATATAATATATTTCATGTATATCACATACTAGACCCGCAAATATTCCATATATCTAAAACACATACATACATACACAAAATATTGTTTTCTTCTGTAAACTGTCACTTTCCATGTTATTACATAATAAAAAGGCTCTTGTAATCCACTTCTCTTACCTGCAACTAAACACACACACACACACACACACACACACACACACACACACACACACACACACGCACACACACACACACCTATGAATACAAGTACGTGTTGAAATCCACAGCTGATAAGTGTGATCTAATAGTAGTAAAACTAGAGTTGTGAAAACTGGGAATATATATACTACATCTGAGGTTGTGGTACCTTCTCCAAGGTAAAGCAGTCTCCAAATTAGCATGATTAGAAGTATGGGCTATGGGGTGAGGGGGGTGAAGCCACCTATGTTGGGATGAAAGGAGGGATAAAGCTGAAATGTTTTAGGTTACTTTTACTAGCTGGCATGTTTTTTTCAGACATGCTGCATATGGAAAATATCAAAAATGAGCATCACAGAGTCCTCATAACTGATAATATGTAATACCATATCTCAGTTGCAATGCCAAAAAACACTAAGCTGTTCTTACCAAATATGTTTTCCACTCTCCTGAAATTACTTTTTTATAATGTGATAGTGAAGACCTGCTTCATAAATAGAATTTTTTGGCTCTGGAAGGCCTTTCTCTCCTCCCTTAGTTACTGCCGTACCATTAAATTATTTCAATACAGAAAAAAGGACCATCTCAGTCACTGGCATAATGTTCTCAGCACAGTGGGAAGGGAAATAACAGTTAATGACATTTAGCTGTACTGCTTCATACGTATCAGCATATGACACTTGTACTAATAATAGGGACCCTGCATACCCAGGCCCCTCACCTCTACCTATGTGACTCATATACAAAAGGGAAATAAAATATAGTGGTATTGCAATGTCCTATAAGTCTATAAAGAGCAAAGTAGCATGTGGGATATCTGCCCCCTTAAATTTTTACCCCCCATCCATTTAATTAAAAAAATGTTTTTTCCTGGTAAAAAAAAGGTTTTTTTCCCCCTTTTTTTTCCAACCCCAAAAAACCCTTTTTTTTTCAAAATTTTTAAGGGAAAATT
>NW_025058313.1:0-6594 GCF_019279795.1 Protopterus annectens | reverse complement strand
GTTTTTCCCCCCTTTTGGGGGCCTTTTTTTTTAAGCTCCCTTTTAGCTTGAGCTTTTTCTTTGTTAAACTTGATTTCTGTATTAGTAGCTGTATTTAGAGCAAAACCCAAAAAGCTGTTTGCTGAATTTCCTGTTTGCACTTAATTTTAAATCTTTTTTCTTAAAACTTGCATATTTTCTGTCCTTGACCTAGCACTCTTGTGGGGGTCATTTACTGCACTGTTATAACTTAAATTACTTGTGAACCTCTGCTATCTCTGTAAAAAAAAAAAAAAAAAAAAAATCTTGCTTTTTCCCACTTTTCTGAGAGTTAAAAAGTTCAGTTACAGGCTTGCTGTTCCTGAACTGTTTGAAAGTTTCGGGAGGCCTTTTTGGCTTGGCGTGAAGGAGGGTGTCTGTGTTTATCAGTGGCAGTGACTAACATTGACCAGCTTCCTGCCCCAAAAGTGGTTACTGACTTGAAACTGTAGTTTTATTGGCCACTGGGGGTCATTTCCATAACTCCTTCATCTTCCTCTCAAAACCTAGTTGCCTTGTGGTTTGACCCTTTTTTAGGCTTGTTGGCTGTTGGTGAAGCACCTCCAAGAGGAAAAACGCTGAGAGAAGAGGAGCCACTTTTGAGATTTTAAGTATTTTTCTCTGTTTATTTGCTAAGTTTTTCTGCATAGCTGCCTAGCTTGAGCATTTTCTGGCTTGTTAAACTTGATTTCTGTATTAGTAGCTGTATTTAGAGCACAACCAAAAGCTGTTTGCTGAATTTCCTGTTTGCACTTAATTTTAAATCTTTTTTTTCTTAAAACTTGCATATTTCTTTTCCTTTACCTAGCCCCTTTTTTTGGGGTCATTTACTGCACTGTTATAACTTGATATTACTTGTGAACCTCTGCTATCTCTGTAAAAACAAAACAAAAAAAATCTTTTTTTCCCACTTTTCTGAGAGTTAAAAAGTTCAGTTACAGGCTTGCTGTTCCTGAACTGTTTGAAAGTTTCTGTGAGGCCATTTTGCTTGGGCTGAGGGGTCTCTGTGTTTATCAGTGGCAGTGACTAACATTGAGCAGTTTCCCCTGCCCCGGAGAGGTGGTTACTGACTTGAAACTGTAGTTTTATTGGCCACTAGGGGTCATTTCCATAACTCCTTCATCTTCCTCTCTTAAAACCTAGTTGCCTCATGGTTTGGCGTCTTTTCAGGCTTGTTGGCTGTTGGTGAAGCACCCTCCAAGAGGAAAAACGCTGAGAGAAGGGAGCCACTTTTGAGATTTTAAGTATTTTTTCTCTGTTTATTTGCTAATTTTTTCTGCATAGCTGCCTAGCTTGAGCATTTTCTGGCTTGTTAAACTTGATTTCTGTATTAGTAGCTGTATTTAG
Source organism: Protopterus annectens (assembly GCF_019279795.1). Taxonomy (NCBI): domain Eukaryota; kingdom Metazoa; phylum Chordata; order Ceratodontiformes; family Protopteridae; genus Protopterus; species Protopterus annectens. The sequence continues at coordinate 5,229 of NW_025058313.1, read as the reverse complement.
AGCACAACCAAAAGCTGTTTGCTGAATTTCCTGTTTGCACTTAATTTTATATCGTTTTTCTTAAAACTTGCATATTTTCTGTCCTTGACCTAGCACTCTTGTGTGGGGTCATTTACTGCACTGTTATAACTTGATATTACTTGTGAACCTCTGCTATCTCTGTAAGAAACAAAGACAAAAAAAAAAAAATCTTGCTTTTTCCCACTTTTCTGATACTAAAAAAAGTTCAGTTACAGGCTGGCTGTTCCTGAACTGTTTGAAAGTTTCTGTGAGGCCTTTTTTGCTTGGGCTGAAGGAGGGTCTCTGTGTTTATCAGTGGGAGTGACTAACATTGAGCAGCTTCCCTGCCCCGGAGGGTGGTTACTGACTTGAAACTGTAGTTTTATTGGCCACTGGGGGTCATTTCCATAACTCCTTCATTTGTCCTCAGGGGGTGGTTTGGGGCAGTGACTTGTGGTTTGTTGGCCAATTTGGGTCCCTGTCTTTTCCAGCCCCTGCTATAAAGCACGCTTTAGGCGTTTTCCGATTTACCCGATGAGCTGCCACTGTTGCACGCTAGGAGAGTCCGGGTTAAGCAGGTTTAAACTATTCGGGCTACCTAAAGTCCACTCTTCAAATTTTCCAAAACTACCTTCCTGAACTATACTACTGATCTAATCAATCCTATAATTAAAAGTTTATCTCTACTTGACTCCAAGTAGACTATTCTCTATCTGTTAAACAGCACTTGCTCCTACAGTACTTATTACCTTGATCGGCACTCTTGTCATAGATAGTACCCCAAAAGGCAACCCCATTTCTCGGTCACCCCCCCCGAATTTTTTTAAAGTTTTTTTGTCTATTCCTTCTAGCATGTCGAGGGATCAGTTGCTAGTGTCCTCTCCTGCTCAGCTGGCGAATCTGGGAATATTGAGGCAATGTTACAATTGCCTCATGTACACGACAACCCTCTCCTCCTCCCACAAAACACAAATACATGCAAGAGATGCAACTATACGGCCAAACTGGAGGCTGAGCTCTTCAACATAGGACTGGCAAGACCAGTCAGGAGGAGAAGGTTAAAACACACTATAGACCCAGTCTCACAATACCATTACAACCTCAAATCATACACATAAACACACAAAGACAAATTTGCAGGCTCTGATCAAAAATCTACCAAAACAGCAGAGGCCACCAAAGCAGACACCCAAACAACCACCACCTCAGAACACAACACCTGCAACACATAGACCTCACAGTCAGAGTGTCAAACAGTCACAGCCCTTAAGGCCAAACACAATGCCAGACACACTAGTCATTGGTGACTCCATAGTCAGACACACTGACGCCCGCCCCCAGATGAGTAAGGAGAAGGTCACAGTAAGCTGCCTGTCGGGGCTAGAATCCACAAAAGCAAGCACTCAGGTCTCTCAACAGCAGGTACAAATATGATTCAGTCATTGTCCACGCTGGTGAAAACGACCTGAGCGACCTCCTTGGACTACATGAAAAGAGACATTGAGGAGCTCTCTGATTATGTAGCCCAGCAGGTATGACCCTGACCTTGAGCAGTATCCTACCTTCACCAAGAATGATGCCACAATACAGAGATAAGATGATCAGCTTTAAAAATTTGGCTTAAACACTGGTGTCATTCAAAGGGGATCCAGTGTCTGTCTGCCTGGGATGACATGCTGGCCAAGCCACGTTAAGCCTGGCAAGGGACGGCTTGCACCTGCCGCCCCTGGATCTCGGATATTGCTAAAGGCTTCCCTTGCCAATTCCCCATAGTGCCTTTTTAGGCAAGGCCCAAATTCTAAACCTACCACCCTAGGAACACAAAAAAAAGGAAAAAAACTAAGGGTAATGCTGCTCAATGCCAGAAGTCTAAATCTCAAAATGCACGCGACTCGGAGGCCCTTCTCAGTATGGAGAACATCGATGTCTAAAAGCTGTGACAGAAAACCTGATTCAAGGCTGCCCTGAGAGCAATCTCAGCAATATCAAGTTTTACCTCATATCATGCGCTTCGGCCCCAAATCTGGACAATATTTCAAGAAAGGAGTGGGGGTATCCAATGCCCATCAAGGACACCCACACCTCAAGACTGGTGGCAACGCGACGCATGCATCGGAGACCATCCAGGTGCAATTAACCATAGGCAAGACTGCTCTTGCAAATTGTAGCATGTTACAGGCCACTCCTCACAAACTCAGGAACCTCACATGGCCTTCCTGAAAAACACTAGAGGGGATAATGTATCACCAAACACCATCATATACTAGGTGACTTCACTACTCCTAATATAGACTGGGAACACTACTCTGGGCCCAAACACCCCTAGCCCAAAAGTTCCTGGAATTCATAAACTCAAATGCCATGGAACAACTAGTCACCATCCCCAGCAAGAGGAGATAACATACTTGATCTCATCATCACGTAACATGGGAGCACACAATAAACCAACACCGGAGGTGTAATCACCCTCACCAGTGAGATCTGCACCACAACTACCCTCTCGCTTGAGGTCCTCATCCCACCCCCACCTGGAAATAAAAAGACCACAGTAAAGAACTTCTCAAAAGCCACTCTACACTCTCTAAAGACTAGTGTGGTCTCTCCGGCTTTAAGGCCCCGAGCCGGGCGTGGAAAACAGTACTCAAGCCTGTCAGCTGAATCGACTTACAAATCGCCTTCTACCAGCACCTGCAGGACTGCATGGATAAGGCAATCCCAAGCAAAACAAAGACTCTTTTTGTACCAAAGGTAAGTGCTGGCCCAGTCTGGTGGACCCCAGCCATAAACAACAAAATCCCCTACAACAAAAAGGAGGAAGCTAATACAAGATAGAGCAAAATCCTAAAAAGGTGCAAGACACCCTGATCACTATAAGTAAAAACTAAGAGCTCTCATAAAACTTCATCCAAAGCAAAATTTACAGAGAAAAATAGCTAAAGACTCAAAAAGACAATCAATAAGTAAGGCCTTCTTTAGCTATATAAAATAGAAAACCTGGGAGGAAATCCCTTAAGATATGCTCAGAGCTAGTTCAAAATGATGTGAAGATTACTGGATCCTACAGACATTGCCAACATACTGGCTGACAGGTTCAGTGCAAACTTCTCCCTCCCCCAAAAGGAGAGAGAGAGATATCTATACCAAACGCATTGCAGCCCCCAAACATCTCCAGCTTCAAGTGAGAACTGCTCTCTCCAAAGCAAAAACACAGCATCCATGGGACCTGATGGTGTCCCTCTGGCTGTGTGCTCCATGAACTCAATGAGGAATTAAACCCACAGCTAGACAGTTGTTTAATCAAAGTCTTACCTCTGGATACGCACTCCAGGAGTGGCGCGACTGCAACTGTGGTACTACCACTTCACAAAGGCTGTGCCTCCACCGACCCTGAAATTACCGCCCATTAGCTTGACAAGCCTTATCTGCAAAGCCATGGAGAGGATCATAATGGACCCTATAAATAAAGACATAGGAATTTGCAGACTTTGGATCCAACCCAGTTTGGCTTTGTCAGCTGCAGATCATGCCTTTAAACTTGGTTGACTTTTCAAACAGTCACCAAAGCCATTGATGAGGAAAGGCAGTCCATACAGCCTACTCGCTTGACCCGGCCAAGGCCTTTCGATACAATAATTCTATTCGGTACTCACTGAAAACTCATCAGCTTAAATGTCAACCCATACATCTGCAAGATGGGCTGTAAACTGGCTGAGTGACAGAAACCCACAGGGCTGAGGCTGGGCGCCATGTCAGACCTTCACCCCAAAGCCTGTCACAAGTGGTGTCCCACAGGGCTCAGTCCTGGGCTCCACTCTTGTTTGGCATCTACTTTTCAAGTACAAGCAAACACAGAGGGTTATGGGATGGACAAAGTTTGCAGATGACTGCAAACTGGGCTCATAGTAGAAAACACATCTGACACAGATATCCTTCAGAAGGGTCTCTGCAGAAACGATAACTGGTGCCAGAGCCACGGCTCAAAGTTAAATGCCAAAAATGTATAGTCATACCCTTCTTGAAAATAATACAAGGTTACCCCGTGAAGCTACCAAATAGGTGGCAACTCCAATTGAGCACAGAAGAAGTTATCAGTGACCTGGGGACCCAGGTTGATAGTAGTCTGTCATCTCGACAATCTATGTAGCTAAAAGTAGTTAGGAAGACCTTCTACATTGGCCCAATTCCTTATCATGAAGGCTGGATTCCTATCTAGATCAAGGGAGGTCATAGTCTCCTCTTTACTCATCACTCATCAGACTACCGATTGAGTACAATGCCCCATTCGAAATGTATCTGACCCGGCTGACACTTGCAGCAGCTTTCGGAGAGGCCACCGTAAAAGTTCCTCACCAAAAGGATAAAGGGTCTCAAAATCTGTCCTATGCTGCCCTGACTGAAAGAACTCCAGCTCTATTCAGTCGCCACTGGCTAAGTTCAGAGGTGACCTTTGCCTGCTACATAGGCCATGTCATACCCAGATTTGATGAATATGCTTCACCCTCAAAAATTCCAGATCCATCAGAGCCACAAGGGCGGAGACTTAAACCTTGGCACGGGCTTATTAATAGGACGTGGCTGGAGGGATAGACTCTATCACCCAAAGACTCTTGTTATGCTGTGGAACAAAAATCCCGTACATGTGAGAGGCAGAGTGACTGCTGGCCTTTGTTCAAGAGAAATCTTTGACCAATGGATGGGAGATCGCAGATATGAATTCTAGGATTACCTCTCAGTGTCACTGCTCTACAGAGGCATACAAAATAATGGGTATAGTTCCCCATACTAAAGGTATGGTTACAAAATCCAAGGGCCAGTTTAAATGCCCTCGGGCAGATAGCCTAGTATGAACCTATGAACCTATGAACATATAAAGATAGAATAAACTTAAATTCTCTTTCTTTCAAAAATTGCTTTACTTAAAATGATTTTTTTACCTAAAATTCAATTTAATTTTACTTTTTCATTCTATGTCATTTCTATGATTTTTTTCTAATCTCAGTTCCATTATTAATAAATGTATTTGGTTCCTCAAATCAAAATGTAGTTCAGATGACAAATTAACAACACCTAGAAACAGGGAGGGCCGGATTACCTAACTTTCTTTATATTATCTGATAATACAAACAGATTAAGTTTAAAATCATCTATCACTTACTCACTTACCCAGTTCTAACACCTTGTAACCCCTATGGGTTAAACCTTGCTACAGTCATGCACTTAGTTATAATT
>NW_025058312.1:0-6092 GCF_019279795.1 Protopterus annectens | reverse complement strand
AGCTGTGCCCCTTTACTCAGACTATACAGTAGTAATTACCTTACACCACCCAGCTAATATTATCCCTGGCTACTAAAAAGGCCCTTAAAATGGTGTGTCAGGTATTGCTGTGCAATGTGTAATCCAATGGTAGTGAGCTAACAGTCAAGGCTTACTTTAGAGTGGCTAATACAATAACCTCCATAAATATACAATGTACTCCTGGGGAAGCTTTATCTCTACACAAACCAGCCACAGGTAGGGTTTTAAAATATTTGATAATAAATATAATTAAAAACCTAGGAACTAAAACTACTACACCATAGATATCTAAGAGTTCAGAGATCACACAGAAACTTAAAATAATACAGTAGGACAGGTCTGATTTCAAGGAAAAATACCTAATTAATCTTTACTAGCTTTGCTTTATTCCTACAAGAGATCACGAGGTACTTTAGAAACTTACATGTGAGCTTAGGCAGAGTGCTGAGTTAGATATCCAAGATCAAAATGCTCCAAGTCTCTTGTGAGAAATAATATTTAAACATTACTAACAAACATGTCTGCTGGGTCCCTCCCAAATTACATCATGTTGACACTTAGGTTTCCCAGGCAAACAAACTGCATACGTATTTTAGCAATCTAACACCTGCTCAGAAACTTACAATAGAAGACCTTTCACGTGTATATTCTAACAGAAACCAGAGCAGTAAATCATCATCCACATGTAAATTCTGGTCATAAAGCCTTAAAACAATGGGCATGAAACCTTCATCCATAGATATTACTGCGGCGAATTCTAACATGAAGGGTCACAACATGCTTCACTGGGCCAGTGGGTGCAATGTTGTCACATATTTTACCAGTTCCACATTTCACAGTATTCTTACATTCAAAAAAACATGCCTGTATTTTACATTTTATTTACAAATGCCAGAATTATATATCAAATTCTATTTATTAGGCTCATTATACGCCCATCTGTCTGGTGTCACGAGTATTATAACATGGGTAAAGTGTAACAAGGTGCTTGACAGTATAAAATTGATTTGAAATAAAATATAAAGGGATAATAAGACCTGATATCAACTCTAAAAATTTAAATAGTGATTATTTAAAAGAGTTTACAACATGAAATTTCTATTAGTTTAGAAAAAACTCAAGTTTTATTAATATTCAAATTTTCCTAAGAGTTTACACATGGTTCAATAATGTTAATTGTTTTTGTTCGAACTTTCTAAAAGAGTTTGTGGATATAGAATACGCTGTGTTTTAAAGCTGTTATATGACACTCAGATGAAAAGATAAGCAGAATCTAAAAAACATTTGTATGAGTATAATAATTGATTAGAATGTTTTTTCAATGATAGAAGTTAAAGTTTTTCCATCCCTTTCAACTTTCTGGTTATAAAGCCTGCATTTGCAAGGGTTTTTATGCGCTCGCTCAAGCTGATCAAGCTGAGACTTATTACTGAATTGTGAAAGTCTGCTCTTCAGTTTTGTCCCTAATATCTTGCTAGTTCTTTCTCTCTTGCACTTCAAATAGCCTAATCAGTTTGCACTTCAACAGGTTTTGTAGCAATTTTTAAAGCACACCTAAGAGCCATCAGCACTAGTCATTCTTCACGGAAATAGCACAGTACTTAGTACTTATGACAACCCCTCCTGGCATGATTAAAGGGCAGTTCTCTGTGCTTTCTCCTATTAACCTGGTGCGCCCAGGCATTCTGAGCATTGTGCTGCCTCATGTGCCTGAACAACCTCTCCTCTTACCTCCCAGCCTCATACTTGTGAGAGATGCATATATTACAAATTGGAAGCTATGCACTCTCCAGCCAAGACAGGACTAGCTGGTCCAAGGAGAAGGTCAGCACCTGCACCACACCATGGAACACATAGCCCTCCAGAACATCCACTATCACAGCTCTCATAAAAACACAAACCACACACCCACCTTTGTGAAGGAACTCAAAAGAAATTTACCCAAACAGCAGAGACCTCCAAGACAGAAATGCACTTCACCACCACAACACAGCACAAACCATAGGACACATAGCTCCCCACCTCCACAGTGCCCCTCAACCCTAAACTAAGATTAAACACCTTGCCCAATACACTAATCATAGGTGACTCAATAGAGAGGCACACAGATGTCCCAGTCGCTAGGTTGAATAAAGAGAGGGTAACAGTTAGCTGTCTATCAGGTGCAGAATACTTGACTTTCTTTTCCCGCTCAGGTCCTCCACAACAAGTACAAGTATACATCTGTCATTGTCCATGTGGGTGTGAATGACCTGAGATACACCTCCCTGAACTACATGATAGAGACATGGAGCTCTCAGCTTATGGCACAGGCAGGTAATGACACTAGCCATAGGACAGTATCCTACCATCACTGCCCAGGAATTGCTGAGTACAAGCAAAATGATTGACTTCAACATGGCTAAGTTTCTGGTGTCTTTCAAAGGGGATCCAGTATCTGTCTGCTTGGGATGACATAACTGACAGACCTCAATGCTTTGCCAGAGATAGCCTGTATCTGTCACCCCGGGTTTCTGTGTACTGGCTAAGGCTCTTGCCACCTCTATAGTGTCTTTTTTAGGTGGTGTTCCAAACACTAAATTACCACCATAACAGCTGTAAATAAATGCAATCTGAGGGTCATGCTACTCAATGCTAGAAGTCTAAATCTCAAGATGCACTCCTCAACCTCCCAAAATGGAGAACATGCGACATTGCTGTAACAAATATCTGGTTTAAAGCAGCAGAAAGCACCCTGCACTACCAGGCTGGCTTATTCCACACTTTTCCTGCGAAATATAGACTGAAGCTCCAAGGTAGTGGTGTCTCTATATTCATAAAGGATATGCACCTCCAGACTAGTACAGCCCAGCATAATGCATCTGAGATGGCAGGTGCAACTAACATTAGGTGAACTAGAGTCAGGTCTGGCCTGCTGGAATTTAACTGTCCAAGACTGCTCCACATTCCTAAGCACCCTGGAATCTATCAGGTCCAACTCCAACAGTCTCATACTGGAACTTCAGCTACCCCTCATCAACTGGGAAGCTTCTCAAGCACCAATGTGCTGGCCCAGCACTTCCTGGAATTCATCGGTTCAATGCCCTGGACAAGTTCATTCTTACCACCACTGGGGGCAACATCCTTGACCTGGTTATTATTAACATGGGTAACCATTGCTCACCAGTAGTCAATTCACTCCTGATTAGATCAATCACCGACTATCACCATGAAATCCACATCTCACCCACACCTCCCGCAAAGGTATCCACCATGAAAAACTTCTCCAAAGCTAACTTTGGACTCCTAAAACAGTGGTGGCTAATGTCATGGCACCCATGCCAATGGAAAATAGATACATGACTGCCGAATCATACACCATTGTACTGTACAAACACATACATAAATGCATGGAACTAGCCATAACCAACAGAACCAAGACGCTCCTCCAAAAAAGAAGCCAGTCTGGTGGTCCCCTGCCATTAATAACTCTACAACAAGAGGAAGAAACTGTTTCAGAAAAAGGTGAAGTCCCAAGACTGAGGAAAATTCCTTATTAGCCTCAACAAAAAGTTAGATCATATCAAAGCCTCAAAGCTATAGAGAGGCAGAATTATGGCAGACACTAAAACAACCTGAAGCCTTCTTTAGTTATATCAGAATGTCCATGGCAATACCCAGATTTATCTAAGTTACTGCACAATAGTACCTCCTGTACTGAGTCAACAGATATTGCCAACATACTGGCTGACAAATTCAGTGGTAACTTTACCCCTCTCTCCCCCTCTAAAGACGAAATCTCAATACCGGAAGAATGCAGGCACCCTGCATTACTGCCGCTGAGTTAAAGCTGCATTGTCTAGGCCAGAATACAGCTTCCATGGGACTAACCAATATCCCTGGCTTGTGTTCCTTGAATTAAAAAGTGAACTGGTACCACATCTGTATTACTCTGTTCACTCACAAACTACCTCAGAGCTTTATCCTACCAAGCGACTCACTCAGTGTACCTCTCCATAAAGGCTACAGACCCTGAAAATTATCACCCCAGTAGCCTGATGAGTCTGATATATGAGCTATGGAGCACATCATCATGGACATAATTATGAGATATAGGGTCTCAGAGCTCTAGATCCTTTAATTTGGTTTTGTGAAAATTAAATCATGCCTGTAGCAACCTGGTTGACTTCTTTGAGTCAAGTCACCAGAGGCGTGGATGATTGAGCAGTTCCTACAGCCTACCTCGATCTGGCTAGGGCCTTTGATACCATTCCTCAGTCAGGAATTGATAAACTCATCAAACTAGGCATCAACCCTATATCTATTAGGTGGTTTTACCAGAATTGGCTCACAGATAGAACACACGGTGTGAAAGTAGCAGACTCAAAGTCAGACTGCAGGTTGATTTTAAGGTCCTCTGTTTGACATCCTAGCACCTCAGAAGTCCAGGCCAACACGGAGGATCTGGCTGACCAAATTTGCAGATGACTGCAAGCTGGAGCACCAGTAGTAACTCCCAAGTGATGCAGACATCCTGAAAGCCTCGTGAGACCAATGACTGGTGTCGAAACCATGGCCTTAAACTTAATGCCAAAAAATATGTCATCATCCACTTTGGGAAAAACTCAGTTCCCAATAATTACCACATCGATGGGAGCCCACTGAAAGTGTTATAAGAGATCTGGGGACACAGGTTGACAGAAACCTCTCCTTCGACCACCACATTGCCACTGTAGTCAGAAAGTCATTCTATGTGACACATCTCATTACCAAGGGTTTTGCATCCAGGAAGAAAGAGATTATCATTTATATCTATTCTTCCCTCATTAGACCACTCATAGAGTATAATACCCCATTTGGCATCAGCAGCTGGAGAGGCCACAGAAGTACCTCACAAAGAGGATCCCAGGCCTTAAACACGTCCTACATGGACAGACTCAAAAAACTCCAGCTATTCTCTGTCTCATATCATCTACTAAGAGGCAATCTCTGCTTGACTTACAAAGCCATGTCTGACCCAGCTCTGTTAGAAATGCTACATCTAAAGAAATCCCAATCCCTCCACACCACATGCTCCAGAGACCTCAACCACATTACCACAATCAACAGAATATGCTGGAGAGACAGGTTCATAACCCAGAGACTGCCTATGCTCTGGAATAGACTTCCCATACATGTCAAGCAGAGCACCTCACTGGCCCTCTTCAAGAGAAATCTTGATGAGTGGGTGGGAAATAGAAAGAATCGCAGGGGATCACTCCAGTGGCTCTACTTGATAGAGGCACTGAGAACTAATGATGAGTGGTACAATGCCCAGGCACTTGTATGGGCTAGGCTTGTAAAGGCCCCAGGGCCATTAGCCTAGTACACACATATGAACCTATGAACCTATTAAGTGAAAATAATCAAAATAAGGTCCAAACAAATGATGACATAATACCTGAATTATACAAACTACTGCCTCATAAAGCTCTATCTCTTGTGTTAAAAATCTTTGTAGAAGTTAGAGAGACATTGTCACTTTCACCATCATGGAAATATGCTTTCATTTCTCCTATATTTTAATAAGACAGAGACCCTTTGTCCTGTTCCTCTTTCAGGCCCATCTCGTTATTAAATGTTAATTATGAAACATTTACACCAATGTCTTTTAATGGACTAAAATAAAGTCTACCATTTCTGATTAATGAGGACCAAACAGGTTTAATTTTACATAGACAGTCAGATCACAACATCAAAAGAATAACAATTTTATACATTTTAACAACTGTAATAATAAACAAAGTATTCATAATTAGCTTAGATTTAGCTACAACTTCTGATTAAATGATTGTACCATTTTAAGATTTTAGAGCTATACAATTTGAATTCATTATTTTATTAACCAATTTCTATTCTAATTCTTTCTGTTTTGTTAAGATTGAATCTTTTCTGTCACAATGTTTTAAAATCACTAAGGGCACAAAAGAAGAATGCCCAGTTTCTCCCTTTTTGTTTCCTTTGGCTGTTATACCTCTTAGTAATCGTTAAAATTAATATTGGAATAATAGGTGATCTGTGTGAACAATATTCCTCCTAAGCTTCTATTAGCA
>NW_025058311.1:0-6586 GCF_019279795.1 Protopterus annectens | reverse complement strand
TCTGAGTAACCTACACAGTGCCTACTACAACAGCAGGTTGTGAGAAGTTGACTGCCAGGATATAAAGGCTGCCATGTCACTACGTCAGTAATGACAAGTAAGTGGGCACCATCCATACCCATGGAATGACAGGGTGTCACAGAATGCCCACATGTATGCCTCATGTATCTGTTCTGCTTGTCATAACATTGCATTTGCGTGACAAACTATTGGCAGACCAATAAAGGTTGATGTGAAAACAGTAATGTCAGACAGTAGAGATGCAGATGTCATCCCCAAAAGTAATTGCAAGCTAATACCAAAATGCTCCACCAACTGTGTTAGTTTGGAAGAGCAATATTTAGAACCTGCCCCCTTCTGGGCCTGTGTCTGACTTTTATATATGGGTCTGTCCAGATGTCTGTCTGTAGAATCTGACAGCTATGACCAATCTGTAGCCTGACAATAACAGTGCAACACAGACCATCTGAGGACCACAGCAGATCTATGGGGCACGATGCACAACCCGCTAAACAGGTACATCAAGATGTGAGGTCTGTAACCCTTTGTGTGATGTTAATACTACTAGCCCACTCACACTATAAATAAAAATACATAACAGCAGCAACTCTGGACAAAGGCCATGACTGCACTACACAAGGACAAAGAGACACATATAAGGGGTGGCCAGTGGGCTGTGGCTGACCAAGTTTGCAGATGACTGAAAGCTGGGCGCAGTCATCAGTTCCCCAAGTGATGTGGACATCTTCCAAGAGGGTCTCACCCAAACAAACGACTGGTGCCACAAACGTGACCTCTAGCTGAATGCCAAAAAATGCATCATCCTTTGGGAGAGTGACATCCCATATATTACATTAATAACAACGTCCTAAGTACACAATCAGTAGTGAGGATTTGGGCACCCAGGTTGATAGCTACCTTACTTTTGACGCACCGTGTTGCTTCCATTGTCCAGAAAGCTTTCTACAGGGCCCACCTCATCAGTAAGGAGTATCTCATCCAGGCACAAAGAGGTCATAAGATCCCTGTATTCTTCCCCTTATAAGACCAATTATTGAGCTTAACACCCAATTCGGCATGAACCTCACAAAGCACGCAGCAGCTGGAGAGACCACAGAGGTCCTCACCAGGAGAATCCAGTGCCTCAAACACCTACCATATACAGATAGGCTAAAGGCCCTGTCCCTCTGCTCAGTTTCATATAGACTCCTCAGAGGTGACCTCCGTCTGGCATACAAAGCTATCTCAGACCCCGCCTTGATGGGACTACTGCATGCAGCGCAAGTCAAGCTCCACTACAGCAACCCGTATGTGTGACCTCAACCTGATCTGTGATATCAATAGGATTGGTTGGCAGGAAAGATTTGTATGCCAGGACTCCCCCTTCTGTTGAATAGACTCCCTCTCCACATCAAACAGAGTACCTCATTAACCCTTTTTAAGAGCAACCTGGATAACTGGTTGGGAAACAGAAAATACACACCTGGGATTCCACCTGTGTCCCTGCTGGGCAGGGGCTCTGTTTTCTAACTTGCCTAAATATGGGCTAAACTCTTGGTTAGGCTTATAAGGGCCTCAGGGTCAATAGCCTAGTAACCTCCTATGATCCCAGGAACGGTCACTAGAACCACATCCATATATGCAGACACACAGACACACACACACAAAAAGTACAGTTTTGTACCTACCATAAATGTAGATGTTCGAGGATCCACATTGCTGCAGTCCTAACCATTGGGTAGTCCGCTGTCCAGTCGGCCCGAATACCAAAGTATATGGCTGACGTCGGTCAAGGCGCATTAGACTGACGTCAGTACGTCAGGGTACTAATGCGCATGACCGATGCCATATCTTCAGTCTTTTCTTGCCCCAGATGTCAGAAGACCCTAAAAAGACAAGGCCCAAACCAAAATACCAAAAAGCCCTGCACCAATCTTATATACAATATATATATATATATACATATGTACAATAACATACAGCAACTCACACCACCACCCCTAAACACAGAGGGGAAGGCGGGAGGGAAAATTGGACTGCAGCAATGTGGATCCTCGAACATCTACATTTATGGTAGGTACAAAACTGTACTATGTTCTTCATTCCACATTGCTGCAGTCCTAACCATTGGGTAGAATCCCAAAGCAGAGGTAAGGGAGGCTGGCAAATCATAAAGAAGCAGGAGCTGCCAACATGCCTTGCAAAATGGCTGTAGCAAAACCAGCCCTAGATTTAGAGTAGAGAGGAAGGTGGTAATGCTTAGAGAAAGTATGCACTGAACTCCAAGTAGCTGCCTCTAAAATATCCTTAGTTGCCACCCCCTTAGAAATGCTGTTGAAGTGGCAGTAGCCCTAGTGGAATGAGGCCTAATCCCAGCTGGAATCTCCTTGCCATGATGGGAATAACAGAATGAAATGCAAAACCCAATCCACTTAGAAATAGTTTGTTTAGACACAGGCTTGCCCTGAGAACTCAAAGCAAAAGAAACAAACAACTGCTGAGACTGCCTGAAATCCTTAGTCCTGCTTAAATAATAACGCAATTGCCTGTGTACATCTAAAGTGTGCAAAATCTTTTCCCCTTTATTTTGGGGATCTGCATAAAAAGTAGGCAAATGAATAGTTTGGTTTAAAGCCACACTAGAAACCACCTTAGGCATAAAGGAAGGATTAGTACGTAATGATACCCTATCCTTATGGAAAATCAGAAAGGGCTCTACTGACATAAGGGCCTGCAACTCAGAAACCCTTCTTGCAGAAGTAATAGCCAACAAAAAAGCAGTCTTCCATGTCAAATATTTTAAATCAGCAGTACCCGCAGGCTCAAAAGGTTGTAGAGTAAGTTTTTCCAACACAAAATTGAGATCCCAAGCAGGAATAGGAGCTCTACGTGGGGGTCTTATATTCTTTGCCCCTCTGAGAAACTGCTTGAACAAAGGATGCGAAAACAATGGTGGGTCACTATCATAGTGAGCTGAAATTGCTGCAGCATGAATCTTAATGGAAGAGAAGGACAAACCTTTGTCCAATAACTCAGTAAGATATTGAAGAGCCACACTCAAATTAGGCTCAGAAATCTCCAAATTCCTTTCTGCACTCCAAAATAAAAATCTCTTCCATTTTTCTGCATACACTTTCCTTGTACTAGGTCTTCTAGCTTCCATAATCACATTTAAAACTTGTTGAGGAAGTTGAGACCGGCTGTCTCTCAAAACAGAATATGCCATGCTGTTAGATGAAGAGAGCGAAGCTTGACATTGAGCAGGTGGCCTTCTCTCTGAGACAAAAGGTGTGGAATCAAGGGTAAAGGCCATGGAGGCTTCTTTACTAGACTCCTCAGTAATGGGTACCAGTGCTGCCGAGGCCAATCTGGAGCAATTAAAATCATCCTTGGCTTGTCTTGTCTGACCTTTAGAAGCACCTTTGGAAGAAGAGGCAGAGGTGGAAACGCATACACATGAAGATTTTTCCAACTGAAAGAAAGAGCATCCACTTTCCAAGCTGTGTGATGAAACCTCTTTGTGCAAAACTGTGGCAGCTGGTGGTTTAGTGGAGAAGCGAACAGATCTATGTCTGGAGTTCCCCAGGACACTGTCAGCTTTTGAAATACATGAAGATCCAGTTTCCACTCGTGGGGATCCATGATTTGTCTGCTTAACACATCTGCTAAGGAGTTCTGTGCTCCCGGCAGAAACCTTGCCTGAAGAGTTAGTTGCAAGCTGAGCACAGTCTCCCATAAAATCATTGCTTGCCTGCATAGAGGATAAGAATGTGTTCCCCCTTGTTTGTTGATGTACCACATGACAGTTGTGTTGTCTGTTAGAATCAACACCTGCCCTGGAAGAAGTAACTCCTTGAAAGCCATTAATGCAAACTGGACTGCTAACATCTCCTTCATGTTGATATGTAGATGCTGTAGTCTGGCAGGCCACTTGTCTTGTATCCACTTTCCATTTAGATGAGCTCCCAAGCAATGTCCGAGGCATCTGTCGTTAAAATCTGACTCGCCTCTGGCGGGTCACAGAGAGTCCCTTGTTTAGGTGACATTCCTGGGCCCACCACAAAAATTCTTTTTGAAGGCAAGGTATTATTTGAATGACAGTGTCCAAATCCTGGCAGTGCTGTGTCCATACATTTTTGAGATACCATTGCAGCTTCCTCATATGCAGTTTGGCATTGGGAAGCACCAGAATACAAGATGCCATGAACCCTAATGCTTGAAGGACTGTCCTTGCAGTCAGCACGGACTGATGAGATAGTTGATGGAAGTAAAGTGATAGATTCTTTTGTTTGTCGGGGTTAAAAAGGCCATCTGGGCTGCTGTATTCAGTCTCACACCCAGAAAGCACATGTCTTGAGAGGGTACTAGACTGGACTTTATTTCGTTCACAGAATACCCTAGGCATCTTAGCACTGCTATAACATATTCCAGATGCTGTAGAAGGTCCTCCTTTTCTTGAGCCAGAATCAGGCAGTCGTCCAAGTAAGGATAGATTTGAATTCCTTTTAGCCTGAAGTAAGCTATCACTGGAGCCAGAACCTTTGTGAATACTCTGGGCGCAGTAGATAAGCCAAAGGGCAATGCAGAGAACTGATAATGAGAATTTCCAGCTCGAAAACGCAGATACTTCCTGCAACTTGGTCTTATAGGCACATGAAGGTAAGCTTCCTTGAGATCTAAAGTTACCATCCAGTGATCTTTGCCCAGCAGAGGTAAAAGCTGTTGTAACGTCAACATCTTGAACTTGGGAATGTCCAGATAAGTGTTGAGGATAGATAAATCCAAAATTGGTCTCCATGTGTTCCCCTTCTTTGGTACTAGGAACAGGCGAGAATAAAATCCTAGGCCCCTTTCTGAAACAGGGACTGGCTGAATGGCCCCTATTTGGAGTAACAGAGAAATTTGCTTGTGAGCCTCTTTCCTTTGTGGAGGAGGAACGTCTGGCATGCCTTTGAAAGGGGGTAATGTATGGAAATAAAACCTGTAGCCGCGGTGAATGATATCCAACACCCATCTGTCTTGAGTAATTAAATCCCAATTTTCTTTGAAAAGAGACAGTCTTCCTCCCAAAGGAGCTGCCAGACGAGAATCTACTGGCAGCTGAAAAGGCAGGTCATTGGGTCTGTTTACGAAAGGACTGACCCCTGCCCTCACCAGAAGTCTGAGCAGGTGAACTCCCTGTTCTAGGCCTAAAAGAACCTTGAGCTCTGCCCCTACCACGTCTAGACCTACCCCTAGACTGGGAATCATAAGCAGGATATGTCCATCCCTTAGTAGGCCAATTTCTACTAAACTTCGGTGGCTGCACCTGCAAAAAAACTTTAACAGTTTGCATAGACTTAGCTTTGTCCTCCATTTTCTTTAAAACTGCTTCCACAGGCGAACCAAACAACACATCAGACTGTAAAGGAGCATCCAAAATCCTTGTCTTAACATGCTCAGCTAAATTCTGATCCCTCAACCAGGCATGCCTGCGAAGAACAGAACTAGTGGCAGCCACCCTCGAGGAGGCCTGTACAGCATCAAAACCACATTGCAAAGAATGCTTACCCACTTGTTCAGACACATGAACTAAATCCAGCAACTCTTTACACTCAATACCTTCCGCCAAATCATCCACCTTAGATTTCAGTTGTGAAAGGAGATAATTTTGATATTTTAGCATGTGAAACTGACAATTCAACGCCCTCATGGCTAAAGTGGAAGAAGTATACACTTTCTTTCCCCATCTATCCAAAGCCCTTGCCTCTTTATCAGTGGGAACAGGATTTTTAACCACAGAGGCCTTAACACCTTTAGGTCCCTGAGAAACAGTTTCTGGGTCTGCCCTAGGACTCTTAAAAAGATACTTATGAGCTTCAGGCACCCTATAGTACCTATCAGGTTTAACAGGAGCAGGAGGCAAAGAATCAGGGTTCAGGGAAGCCTCTGCAAAAACATCTTCCACCACATTCAACACAGGAGGTATAGCTAAGGGCCTATGCTGGGGTAAAAACAAGAATTCCCTAAGCCTTTTCCTGGAATCAGAGTAATCCTGGCCTTCCCATTTAAAGTGCTCCCTCATGGAATGCAGAGTCTCTGAAAATGAGAAATCCTCAGGAGGAGAAGCTGTAGGAGTGGAATCATCCACATCAGAATCAGAATAAGGAGGATACTCCTGCAAATCTTCCGCAGAAGACTCAGAAGCCTCTGAACACTGTTCAAAACTATCAAACTCAGGGCCCTAGGCCTCTTATCAGGAGGGGGCATAGAACCTCTAATCATAGTAATCAAATCTTCTGCCATTTTAAGCATATGTTTCTTAGGCACAGAACCTGAAGTGCTAGGAGAAGCCCCCACTGAAGCTAAACTTGGCCTACCTCTCAAAGAGGTTTTGGAAACAGTAGGAGAAGCTCTAACTATCTTGGGAACAGAGGGAAGAACAGTTACCTGAGAAGCCCCCTCAGCCTGGCCTACTTCCTGAGAGGGCACATCCTGTAACAGTAAAGTTTCTGCCTGAGACTCCAAAGAAACTCCTGGCAAAACCTCTAGCATAGGCAGAGCCTTCTAAAGAACCGACGTCCGGGACTGCGGTTCATCAACCCTA